>NC_052050.1:114428985-114553034 GCF_903992535.2 Arvicola amphibius
AATCAACCTACTCTGAAGACAATATTATGAATGACCTCCATGTGGACAACAGGGTGGCAATGTAGCTAAAGGCTGTAACTGCACAATGAGAACAGAGGTAAAGAAGTAGATATGCTTAGCATTATGAGACAGGGACACCATTCTTATTGGCAAACACTTTGTCTTGTTGGGGGAGCAAGGAGACTTCTATGGGATTCTTCTAGGATGCCAGAGAGGGTCTAATGTTTAGAAGTTCCAGGGAGAAAAGTTTGACTTACTATCATAATTTAGGGATGAATTAAATTTGGACATAAAATCACGTAGAAAAGTTTCATTAAAAATTACATTTAAGGAGATACTGCAAAGCAAAATATTAAAAACTGATCCTTGTTTATTTCTGAAATCTAGAAAGTTGATAGGATTCATTAGCTGAGACTCCATAGTACTGAGATTACATATAAAATGGAATATGCACATGTGTATATGTTAGTGCCCATGAGAACATATATGTAGATATGACTTTTTAGTCATAGCTAAATCTCAACTGGCCACCAGATTCTTGACCTTTCCTGCAATAAAGAAAACTAAGAAGAGTTGTCTCTCCTCAGCCAGTAGAGTACCACTGTGTGAGCCTATCTTTTAAAGTCACTGAGAAATTTGCACAAGATAAACCTTAATCCAAACTACATTGTTATTTAGCATGTTGGGCTGAAGGACTGTTACTCTCAAAAACTGAAAGTCTGTGCTCTAATAGTGGAATAGAAATAACAATGCTTGGTTTCTCAGACCTCCTCCACCGTCAGCCACAGGAAGGGGGAGGAGATGGAAATCTTTAATAAAAAAAAAATGAGAAAAAAAAGAAAAAAAAAGAAATAACAATGCTTTCCTGAGCATTTTGTGAACCGTGCACAGAAAAGCCCAAAGCACAGTAGCATAGCAGGTTGTTTCTTCTTTGCCTGTCTTCGGGTGATGAAGGCTACATATGTCCTATGTGAAGCACCTGTAGGAAACACAGTAAGTCATGGAACAGAGTATTCCTTTATGACATGAGATGCAGGGATTCTCCTATTTCTGCTGATCATATAAACAAGAGAGAACCCACTGCCTCGTGGGGAAATCGTTGGTGAAAACAATAAAATATGTAAGTACAAGTGCATCCCAGTGCAGCAACCGCACCTGTTTGTCTTCGCACGTCTGCTTGGAGGCTTTCTTCTCTCTGTTGTCTAAGAAGCAGTGGTACATTTCCAAGAAGAGGGAGCATGAAGTGACACAAAGGGCTCGCCTGATGTCAGCGCCTTCTGGCCAGAGTTGCTTGAGCAGAGACATCGTCTCACAAGCCTGTCCCCGCAGACAATTATAACACATCATGACAATTAGAGAACCATATTTATTCATAAGCGATTATATAGTAAGAAATAGGTCAATGTGAACATATGGAAACTGTAGCTATTTCCACTAAAAAAATTATAAACACAAATTTTGAGTGGTAAAATGATTTTAAAAAATTGTGAGAAAACTCTTAACAAATACATGCATAAAAATTTGTAAATCAGCAGGGAAATTCATTACTTTAAATGCTAATTCTCTAATGAAACTCAAATAATGAGAAAATGAAAAAATGTTTATATTCTTTAGTAATATAAAAATTGTATTGTTTTCAATACTGTAGCCCTGTAATAGAGTTTGAAGTCAGGGATGGTAATGCCTCCAGAAGTTCCTTTATTGTATAAGATTGTTTGGGCTATCCTGGGTTTTTTGTTTTTCCATATAAAGTTGATTATTGTTCTCTCAAGGTCTGTGAAGAATTTTGATGGGATTTTAATGGGGATTGCATTGAATCTATAGATTGCTTTTGGTAGAATTGCCATTTTTACTATGTTGATCCTCCCAATCCAAGAGCAAGGGAGACCCTTCCATTTTCTGGTATCCTCTTCAATCTCTTTCTTCAAAGACTTAAAGTTTATATTCTTTAGTAATACAAAAATTGTGTTGTTTACTTTGATGATATCAAAGTGCTGTTTTGTTTTTACTAGTTTAATAACAGACAGCATCAGAAATCATGGTGTGTCACTCCTTTTACACTCTGCTAATGAATTGATAAACAAGCAAAGGCATATGACAATATATTTAATTGCTATTCAATATGTTGATCTAGAGATATAACCTGGAGGAACCATCCAAAATCTGTCCAAAGATATTTGCACCAAGGTTTTTATCACAGAATTATTTGTAAAAACAAATCTTCAAACAATTTATATGTTCAGCATTTAAGAAGTACCATATGTCCATAAAAATATTATTTGTGAGAAGTTCAATGATATCAGAAAACATGAAACAATTTAGAAAAGTAACAGAAAGGTACACATTCCAACATATCCTCAATACTGTAAAATACATGATGTCACTTAAAGGATATATTCAAAAAATGTAGAGTCTTGCCTCTAAGTGTTGACATTATAAACAAGCCAGACATAATAATAAATGTATTCATAATAAGACCATCACTTTCTTGAATCTAAATACTATACTTCTATTGATGAAACTTAGAGATGCAGTATTCCCTTGTATTCCCATGTGAACCAAGGTACTGGATTACTCACAAGAAATTTTGTGATCCTTAGACTTTATTTTTTATTATTTTATGATTATGAATAGTTTGGCCTGTATGTATATATGCAAAAGAGTAAAATTTCTTAGTCACGGAGCGACCTTTCGAGCCCCCATCATGTATTTTCTTAAAATACATACACATACAATTTTGTGAGTAATTCACATGATTAGAAGTAACACATATAATAGCAACCAACTTTCTGAAAGTATTGGCTGCTTTTATAACTATTTTACCCAAAATCTCCTCTTTTGTATCAGTTAAAAAAGAAAATGGTAGCACTGATAGACAGCAATGATAAAATGTGTAATGGAAAAATAACACACTCCATCTGGACAATATATCAAGTTTCCTGTCATACTTGTGACACCTCAAAACTTTGCAGGGAAGAAAGAGACATTCTATAACCTTATGAGAAATACAAAGGATTGATATTATTAAGGAGTGAATTAGAACAATTACAAAAATGCTGACTCTGCCCTAGATATTCAAATGCCATTTTTAAAAGAAATCTTTTAATCTGAAACTTTTAATTTTCTCTATTTTTTTAGATTTAATAATTTTACTTTAAGATGTGAGTGTATTGGCTCCACATACTATTGTACCACATATGTGCTTGGTGCCCATTCATGTGAAAAAAAGAAACACAGACTAAAGTTACATAATTGATTTAAAATTATAATAAAATCACTAAATATGATATATAATATAATATATTGAAAATTGCTATCTCTATATAAAATCTTTCATGAAATGAAAGCACTATTCAGAGAAAAACAAATCACACTAAAAAAATTTAACACCAAAAATGAGAAAATAATTAAATGTTCTGTTCAAAAGAAGATAAGAAGAAATAAGAAAATAAAAAGAAAGTAAAATATTAAATCATAGCCTAAGAGAATAAAATTCTGTATATCTTATTAATAATTCCAAATGCAAGATAAAATTAGACAAACATCATTAAACAAATAAGAAAGGCACTAAGAGACCATGGATGCAAGCCCAGACTACTATAACCAGAAAAGCTTTCGATCACCATCAATGGAGAAAGCATATTCCATGAGAAAACCAGATTTAAACAATACTTATTCACAAATACAGCTCTATAGAAAGTACTAGAAGAAAAATTCTAACCCAAGGAAGCTAACTGAAATCACAAAAACACGGGCAACAGATAACCTCATACCAGGAATCCCCAAAGAAAGGAAACACACAAACACTACCAATGAAAAATAACAGAAATTAACAATCACTGGTAATTAATATCACTTAATATCATTGCACTCAATTCACCTATAAAAAAGACACAGGCTAAGAGAATGGATATGAAAACAGGATCCATCTTTGTGATGTATACAAGAAACACACCTCAACCTCAAAGACGGACATTACTTCAGACTTAATAGTTGGGAAAAGATTTCCAATCAAACAGACATAAGAAACAAGCAGGTGTAGCTATCTGATATATATCAGATATATTTGTAATATTTGACAAAATAGACGTCAAACTAAAATTAATCAAAAATGTTCCCCTTACACCACATCCTCTCCATCATAAGCTGTCCTCAGTGACTTTGATATTAACCATTCTTACAGGTATAAGATGGTATCTCAGAGTCATTTTTATTTGCATTCCCCTTAAAACTAAGGATACTGAGCAAATCCTTAAATGTCTTTTGCACATTTGAGGTTCTTCTGTTGAGAATTCTCTATTTATATCTGTACCACATTTTTAATTGGATTATTTTATTTGATATTTCAAGACGTCTACTGTCTTGAGTTCTTTATATATTTTGGAGATCAGCCCTCTGTCAGATGAGGGATTGGTGAAGATGTGGGAAACACATAAAGACATATGACCTGAATTTGTGAGAGCTCATTGACACTAGACTGACAGCTGAGAAGCTTGCATGGGACTGAACTAGGATTAGGGTGACTTTTTATAGCCTGGTCTTTTTGTAGAACCCCTAGCAGTGGGACCGTATCTATGCCTGGTTCATGAGCTGGCTTTTTGAAGGCAATTTCATTTGGTGGGATGCCTTGTTCAGACTTGAACCCATGAAGTGGGGAGTTGGTCTTGGTCCTGCCTTAAATGAATGAGCCAGGCCTTGTTGACTCCCCATAGGAGACTGTAACTTTCTGAGGAGTGTATGGGGGATGTGTGAGAGTGGGATGAGGGGAAGGACAGGGGATGGTGGTTGGTAGGTAAGCAGAATAAAAAATAAATTTTAAAAATTAAATTAAATTAATGAGAAGATATGGAGAAGGACACTTAATATTCATCAGATGAAAATTTCATCAGGATGAAGTCTCAGTTCTGAATAGCTATGTCCCAAATACAAAAGCACACACATTTGTAAAAGAAGCATTACTAAAGCTTAAAAGTGCATAACAAATCCCACACACTAATAGTAGAAGACTTCAATGCCCCACTTTCACCAATTTTACAGGTCTTCCAGACAGAGACTTAATAGAGAAATAAGTGAACTAACAGGTGTTATGAGTCAAATGAACTTAACAGACATCTATATAGCATTTCACACAAACACAGAAGAATATTTCTTTTTCTCAGTACCTCATGAAACCTTCTCTGAAACTGACATACTCAGTCACAAAGCAAATCTCAACAGACAGACAAAAAAAAAGAATAAACTCTGTGTCTTATCAGATCACCATGGGTTAAAGTTAGAATTCAACAATAATACAAAATTGAGAAAACTTACAGCCTCATGGAAACTTAACAGCCTTCAACTGAATCACTACTATGTCAAGGAAGAAATTTAAAAAGAAATCAAAATTTCCTATAATTCAATGAATATGAAAGTACAACATACCCAAAGTTATGGGACACAATGAAAGCAGTAGTAAGAGGAAAGATCATAGCACTAAACGCCTACATAAAGAATTTGGAGAAATCTCACACTAACAACTTAAAACCACACCAGAAAATTCTAAAACAAAAAGAAGGAAATGATCCAGGAGGAGTAGATAACAGGAAATAAACAAACTGAAGACTGAAATCAATAAAATAGAAACAAAGAAAACAATACAAAGAAACAAAGTGTTGGTTCTTTGGGAAAATCAACAAGATAGACAAACCCTTATCCAAACTAGTCAAAAGGCAGAAAAAGAATATCCAAATTAACAAAATCAGAAATGAAAAGAGGGACACAACAACAGATACTAAGGAAATCCAGACACATATTAGGACATATTTCAAAAAGCTATACCCCACAATATTGAAAAACCTAAAAGAAATGGACAAGTTTCTTTAAACACTACTTACAAAAATTAAATCAGCACCAGATAAACAACTTAAATAGACCTATAACTCCTAAGGAAATATAAATAGCCATTAAAATCTTCCAACTAAAAAGTAAAGCTCAGAATTCAATGATTTCAGTGCAGAATTCTACCAAAATTTCAAAGAAGAGTTAGTAGCAATACCCCTCAAATTATTCCATACAAAGAAACAGAAGGAACATTGCCAAACTCTTTTTATTAGACTACAATTATTCTAATAACCAAACTACACAAAGGCACAACAAAGAACAGAATTAAAGACCAATCTTCCTCATAAACATTATTGCAAAAGTCCTTAATAAAATACTGGCAAATAGAATCCAAGAAGACATTAAAAAAATATCATCCAAATTAGTCAAGTAGGCTTCATCTCATATATGCAGGGATGGTTCAACATATGAAAAAAAAAATCTGTTAATGTAATCCCTCATTTAAACAAGCTGAAAGAAATTTCATGATCATCTCATTAGATGCTAAAAAAGCTTTTGACATAATCCAACACCACTTCATGATAAAGATCTTAGAGAGATCTAGGATACAATGAACATACCTCAACTTAATAAAGACAATATACAGTAAACCGACAGGTAGCATCAAACTAAATGGAGAGAAACTCCCAGCGATTCCACTGAAATCAGGATAAGAGACAAGGCTGTCCACTCTCTCCATATCTATTCAATATAGTATTCAAAGATGTAACTAGTGCAATAAAATAACAAAAGATCAAGGGGATACAAATTGGAAAGGAAGAAGTCAAACTCCCACTCTTTGCAGATGATATGATAGTATACCTAAGTGACACTAAATTTCTACCAGGTAACTCCTACAACTGATAAACACCTTCAGCAATGTGGAGAGATACAAAATTAACTCAAAAACTCAATAGCCCACCTATACATAAATAATAAAGGGCGGAAAGAGAAATAGGGAAGCATCATCCTTTACCATAGCCACAAATAACATAAAATAGGTTTTGGTAACTCTAACCAAACAAGTGAAAGACCTGTATGACAAGACTTTAAGTGTGTGAAGAAAGAAATTGAAGAAGATATCAGAAAATTAAAAAACAACCCATGCTCTTAGATAGGTAGGATCAACATAGTAAAAATGGCAATCTTACCAAAAGCAATATACAGATTCAATGCAATCTTCATCAAAATCCCAACACAATTCTTCACAGACTTTGAAAGAATAATACTCAACTTCATATGGAAAAATAAAACACCCAGAATAGCCAAAACAATCCTGTACAATAAAGGAATCTCCAGAGGCATCACCATCCCTGAATTTGAAATCTATTATAGAGCTGTAGTAACAAAAACAGCTTACTACTGGCAAAGTGACAAAAGGAAAATAATCGCAAAGATCAATGGATTTGAATAGGAGACCCTAACATGAATCCACATACCTATGAACACCTAAGTTTTAACAAAGAAGCCAAAATTGTAAACGGAAAAAAAGAAAGCATCTTCAACAAATGGTGCTTGCATAACTAGATGTTGACATGTAGAAGATTGCAAATGAATCCATATGCATTACAATACACAAAACTCATGTCCAAGTGAATCAAGAACTTCAACATAAATCTAGTTACATTGAACCTGATAGAAAAAAAAAGTGGAAAGCAGCCTTGAACACATTAGCACAGGAGACCACTTCCTTAATATAACTCCAGTAGCATAGACCCTGAGAGCATCAATCAATAGATGGGACCTCCTGAAACTGAAAATCTTCTGTAAGTAACAGGACAAGTTTAGTGAGACAAAATGGTAACCTACTGAATGGGAAAAGATCTTCACTAACCTTACATTTGACAGAGATCTCCAAAATATATAAAGAACTGAAGAAACTAGATATGAAAATACCAAATAATCCAATTAAAAAATGGGGTACAGATCTAAACAGAGAATTCTCAACAGAAGAATCTTAAATGGCTGAATAACATTAAAGGTAAAGCTTAGCATCCTTAGTTCTAAGGGAAATGCAAATCAAAATGACTCAGATTCCATCTTACACCTGTTAGAATGGCTAAGATCAAAAACATCAATGACAGCTTATGCTGGAGAGGATGTGGAGTAAGGGGAACACTCCTCCATTGCTGGTGGGAGTGCAAACTTCTGCAAACACTGTAGAAATCAGTATGACAGTTTCTCAGAAATTTGAGAATCAATCTACCTCATGTTTTAGCAATACCACTTTTGAGCATACACCACTAGGGCATTTGCTCAACTATGTTCATAGCAACATTATTCATAACAGACAGAACCTGGAAGCAACCTAGATGCCCCTCAACCGAAGAATGGATAAAGAAAATGTGATGCATTCACACAATGGACTACTACTTAGAGGTAAAAAACAATGACATCTTTAAATTTGCAGGCAAATGGATGGAATTAGAAAAAAAAAACATCCTGGGTGAGGTAACCTGTAGGGCACATGGGCAGCTAAGATGGCACAGAAAGGAAGTCAGATGGGCAGACTCTGGGTTGTTTACATTGGACACCAGAATCAGGCAAGAAGATGTCAGCACATAGACACTAGAGTAAATGCAGGGTGTCTGAGCACATGATAGGGTGACCTTTAAAGTGATTGGTTGACTCCCTTTCCACCCCTTCTCCCCCAACACACACACCCAACATTTCCACTCCCCACCCTTCCCCCACAACCACCCCCGACGGTCCTTTGCTTTAAAAGATGTGCAAAATTAAACAAGTTCCTGCTTGGAAGTCGAAGCTGCTTCTGACTGTTTCCTGGCTCAAGGGAGGCTGGGGAATGGGTGAGTGGTACACTTACCTTTCCTTGGACCCAGCTCATCATTAAAGGGTAGGCTCAGATCCTGATGAAACCCAGACCCAGAAAGACAAATTTATGTATACTGACTTATAGGTGGATACCAGACATAAAGCAAAAGATAACCAGCCTGCTACATGCCACAACCACAGGGAAGCTAGAACCCTCTTCCCGAAACAGATGGAAGCAAATGCAGAGATCCACAACTAACCACTGGGCTGAGCTCCCAGAGTACAAACAAAGTAAGGGAGGAGTTAAAATATGGGGAAAAAGGGGATCAAGATCATAATGGGGAAACTCACAGAATCTGCTGAATGAGCTAGTGGGAAATCACTGACTCCAGACTGACAAATGGGGAACCTGCATAGGACTGAACTAGGCTCACTGAATTCAGGGGACAATGGTGTGGCTTGGGCAGTATATAGGGCTACTGGCAGTGGAACCAGGATCTAACACTAAAGCATGAACTGCCTTTGTGAAGCCCATTCTCTATGGAGAGATACCTGGCTCAGCTTAGGCATGGGGCAGGATACTTGATCCTGTCTCAACGAGGTGATGGGACAGACTAGTTGACTTTCAGAGGAGGTCTTACCCTTTTGAAGAGTGGATAGGGGTAGGATGGGGGTAGGAGGAAGAGGGAGGAGAGAAGGGAAAGGGAACAGGGACTGGTATGTAAAATATAAAATAATTAATAAAAACTTACAAATAAATGTAAGACAAGACAAAAACTGAAAATTACGTTAGGGTATCACAGATGCCAACCAAGGAAAAATTCAACAGGATAAACAACAAAAAGAACCCAAGATCATATTATCAAAGCAATACACCATGGTGGAGTGTATGGAGACCAGCAATGCAGTGTTAGAAAATGTGTCAATGCAACATGATAACAATGAACTAAGGGAGATACAATAGTACTGTGGTATATTTAACCACTGTGTCCATGGTATAAACAAAAGGAGAAGCTCAAGGTTGTATTCTTCACATCAGAGCCCACACACATCAGTGACAAATACAGATATTTCTTCTCAGACCAGGTATGGGGAAAGATGTCTAGTATCTCTCCCACTCTCTGCTGCTACAAGATTCTGTTACTGCTGGTCTCAAATAAGGTAAAATTCTAGGAGTGATACACTAGGGTACTTTGGCCTACACACAGACACACACACACACACACACACACACACACACACATGCACACACACAAACACTTTTAAAATGATAGTTCAACTAAAATTGTTTTTTCAATTTCTATTACCTTTTCTACCATATTATTAAATTTTAAATCTCCAAACAGAGTTGTTAAATTCAGGTCTCTACATTTTTCTAGCAGTTGAACCAAGGTTTTGTAAGCCATCATAATCTCCTTTATATTCTGAAAAACAAAATATGATAAATTATCACAAGTAAAATTATTATTTCCCAACTGCAAAACTCAGAAATTTAAGAAGCAATCCTATTACAATGGGCCCTGAGTTTAAATCTACACTACTGTAATTGAGGATGGTCAGCAGTGTTTGGAAAGTCTTCCAAGGCAATACTTAGATATCTCTTCTGGCAATATAGCAACCTTATTTTAGCAGTTTCACAAAGATATAAATGCCATTAATTCAGTGCGCTTCTTTAAGTCACATTTCAACCAAGCACCCAAAAAGAGACTACAATCTCCTCCCCATAGACATCTACGGCATTGGAAACAGTCATTGCCAAGAGTTTCAATGCCATTTCCACTAATCTACAAATGGAGTCATAAGATGGCATTTCATTCTATTTTAAATTCTAAGTATTCCTCAAATCAGTTAATGCAAAAACACTCCTTTGAGGGAAATTTTATCTAGAAAGTTTTATTTTTAATTTTTTTAAAAAAGAAAACTATCATTTTTATAATTATACATACAAATCCAAGTTCCCACTCCTTCCCCTCCTCCCATTCCCTCCACAAACCCTCCACCCCACCGCCATCCACTCCTAGAGAGGGTAAGGCACATAGCTCTGGAGAAGGCCCAAGGCCCTCCCTACTATATCTAGGCTGATCCAAGTTATCCATATAAAGAGAAAAAGGCAGTACAAGCATTAGGGATAAATCCTGGTGCCACTGCCAGTGACCCGTCAGTCTGCCCCAGCCATGTAACTGTCAACATTTGCAAGATTTTTTCAGAACTCAGATTTAAAAACTGCTATCAACATAATACTATAAACTTGGGCTAGGTATGGTGGCACATGCCTTTAATCCCAGCACCCAGGGGTGCCGAGGAAAGTGTAACTTTGTGTGTTCCAGGCCAGCCTGAGACACACAGTGAGACACAGTCTACGAAAAGAAAAAGAACCACAACATAAACTTAATACTTAGTATTTGTCCTGTATGTAAAAATAAAGGCCGGGCCTGTTTCTGCCCACAGCTGGCAGTCAGAGTTAGAAGTAATTTAATGATAGGAATCCTAACAAAAGCAAAATAAACTACTGTGTCACGTCATGACAACTATTTGTACATATGCAAATGCGCAATGATGTGCATGATGCAATTCTCAAAGAGGGACACATGTTCAAAACCAACTTTGATGAGCTATGGAATAATATTCATATGCAGAATTCACCTTAACTGGTTTAAAAATAATCAAACTATATTAATTTATAAAGTCAGTATACATTCTCTACTCTGGAATTTTCAACAAATTAGTTTTTCAAATATACCCATATAGGTAAAATAATACTATCATAAAATTTGAATTCTGATTGTTTGAAAAGTCTTTGACTTATTAGATGAAGTTATTTATGTAAACATAAATGTATCACTTTCTTTTCTTTAATCTGCTCTGGTGTGCTCTCCTTAAATGAAACCACATAATTTATCATTTTACTGGTAGATCTCAGCAACAGAGACATACCTTTGCCTCCGATTTCATGTCTTTCTGGCCTTCAATAACTTGGATTTCACACACCACACAGTGTTTGAGGACATAGGGTACAGGATAACACTGCTTCTCATAAATTCTACATTCCCTTGTACTACTCATTTAGTAGTGTTTTTAAACAGGTTACATATTCAAGCATCCATTTCATATTTAAATACGGACAATTCTTATGCTTGCCTCATGGGACTTTTGTCAATATTGAATATAAATAATTCATAAGTATTAAGAGTCTATGATGCAAAGTACTTTGCAAATTACTATATGCTATTATTCATTATCATTATTATTAACCTAAATATCATCTTATAAAATCTATAGTGGTTTATATATTGAAGGTAGAGTCAATATTGAATCAATATAGTTACCTTTTAAAAATGTTTCATTTTTAGCGTTTGTGTATGTATGTGTGTGTGTGTTTGTCTGTTTGTATGTATGTAGGTATGTAGGTAGGTATCTGCATATAAGGGCAGTATACACAGAGGCCAGAGATGTCAAATCTCTTTGGAGCTGGAGTTATAGGCAGTTATGAACTACCCAACATGACAGGAATAGCAAGCATTTTTAACCACAGAGCCTTATTTTCTGAATTATTTTCATAATATAGAAATGTTTTTAAAGTTCTAGAACATTGTCCTGTAGATGTACATTACCTCCTTGAAAAACCGCTGCTCTGAATATGAGCTTTGCATAAAATATGCATAAAGACGGAGGATGTCAGATCTTTGCCCTGAGAAGAGCACGATGTTGACATTTGCTGCCCAAGACTGAATGGCTATAAAATTGAAAAGGTCTGTCTGCTGGTCGTTCAGGCCTTCATCAGCAAGAATCAAGAAATATGGGCAGCTCTGACCCAAGGAAATACGCCACTCTTTTGACAAGCATCCAGAAAATTCAGTCCAAACATCAATGGCAGTATTCTTCTGAAGGTGCAAAATTAAAGCAGTTCTCAGTGTAAGAAATTCAGGAATGCTAAAGTAAGCATACTCAGCATCCTATGAGGAAGAGACAAAGAATATTATTTGGAAAGTATCATTTAGCTTTTCAGTACTTCAGCAGGTAACATATTAAGGTCAATGAAGGAATATGATGCAACAAGGTTTTTGTTTTAAGGTGCGTTTTTGTAATTGTTTTTTTGTTTTGTTTTGTTTTCTGTCCTCTAGTCAGTAAATTGACACTGGAATTTTATTTTTACAGAAATGTATGCTGTAAATCACACTTTGACCTAAGAGTAAGCAAGCCCATAGTACCCAGAGTTCATTACACTTTGCCTCCCTGTTTTTTTTTTTTTTCCCACAAGACAGCGTGGGAAACCGCACACACACAGACACATGCAACACACACGAGACACAGAACCACTCTGTGTGACATCACATGGATCCGGAGTTCGAACTTGGGACCTCGCTTGCGCCAGCGCAGCACGCTTAACAGGCTGAGCTATCGCCCAGCTCGCTGCCTCCCTGTTTCTAATCATTCTCTTTCCAACCTCTCCTCAAGAAGACAAAGGACAAAAAAAATATGAAAATAATAATTGTAACTATTAATTTTCTGGAATTGGCAGATGAAGGGGAATACATTATTCTAGAGAATAATTCCACACTGCAGTGACATTTCTTAAACAGCAAGATTTTTTTTTCTGTAGACCAAAATCTGTGTAACTAATTATAAACACAGGGCAGAAACCTGGATCATTGTACAAAATTCTGCTAGCCAGCAATGTTCAGATATGTACAGCAACATAAGTTGCAAACTGATTGAACAAATCCACTCCATATTTCCTGAGTACAGCATTAACTGCCCTGAATATAGAAACAGGAAGATATGGTAGCAGTAGATATACCTGTATTTCAAATTGTCAAACTTTTATTAATTACACAAAATATGATATTCTTTCCTAGATATTTTTAACAGAACATACAATAGCAAAATTGGGTTAATGAGTTCATGTGTGTACTCAAATAATTTGCCTACTGAGTTTTGAAGGCAAAGTAGTTCTCAGAGCTGGAGAAGTAGAAATGAGGTCAATGGGGCCACTGTTGAGAATTTCATCAATTCTGTGACTCTGTCTGTCCAATAAAGTTCTCCATCATTACACATTACAAAATAATCTAATTGTGTTTATTCCAGAAGACTGCAATGCTGGGTAATTGCTCTTTTCTCCTCTTCCCTTTAAATTTAATGACTTTTAAATGGTTTGTGATTTTTGTTTTGTTTTATTTTGTTAATTATTTGTCCTGGATATTGAGCCCACAGCCTTGCACACACTAGGCAAGTCTTCTACCACCAAGTTGAATTTCTAGATTTTTTTTCTTTTGAGGTCTTTCCAGGTTGGCTAAACTACTCATCAACTCACTGTGTGAGGCTCGGGTGGGCTTCAAACTCTGAACCTCCTTGCCTTAGCCCCATCTAATTTTCTAAACTTTTTAAAATGTATTTTGCTCTGCAGTCACTGGTGAAAACGTTCATAAAATCTTATAAAAAATAATTTTAGTTATAGCAAGGGGTGATAGTCCAAATCTGAAATCCTTTCACTTGGAAAGCAGAAGCAAGAGCATCATGAGTTCAAAGCCAGCTTCAGCGACAAGATTCCTAGTCTCTAATCTTTTAAATGAATTCTGGTTTCAGTCTTCAGAGGATACAAAGCTCAGGTGGTCTGTGTTACCTTGAAGAAAACTATGGCAAAATGTCCTTCTTTGTTAATGACATCCAGCAGGTAGCGCTCAACCAGGTAGAAGAAGTGGAGACTCTGCCCCTGCTTAAGTGACTTCTCACATACACACGTGACAAGTAAGGAGTCTCCGTCAATCAGAAAAAACTCAGATTCAACAAAGTTATTGAATAAGCTGGAATAGCTAAAAAATAATAATAAGTATTAAACAAAACTCGTTTAAAAATGGGTGACATAATATTCCCCAAACAGTTATTATTTCATTGTCATTAATATCCTGAATTGTTGAACAGATAGTTGCATATAATTACATATACTTATATCATGTGTGTATTGTGCATTCACAGACACTGAGACAGATGCAGGTACACATTAGCATTACCATATAAAGTCAAATATCTCTACAGGAAAGGGGAATGTTATATATGATTTCAAAACTCTTGATTATTGCAAGAATACTTACTCAGCCTCTGGCATATTTTTCAGAATTAATTGGGACATTTTCTCTAAAATCACTGTGTAATGTTCTTCTGATAAGGAAAAGAAGAGAGATTTTTTAATTAGCCTTTTTAAGGGGCTCACAGTTATTATTTGAGAAATAAGAAATAGTAATGCAGTTATTTTAACTGTTTAATCTGTAAAACATATATTTTATAATACTATAAATATTGTTTTGAATTGAAAATTACCCATTATTGCTGCTATCTGTGTCTTCAATTTGAACTGGGAAATATTAAAAATGCAAATATTCTTTACTGTGTCTTCTCTAAATGGTCATTATTTATAAGACATCAAATCTGCAAAGAAAGAGAAAAACTGATCAACTTTCCTCTCAACAGAAATGACCTGAAAGACTGTCTTTGCAACTAAACATTGAGTAGCAGGGACACAAGAATGAACACAGTCAACATGTGGTCTGTTCTCGGGGAATAAAAGTCAGGAAGTCAACTATTAATTGTATAATTGCATATACAATAGAAAATCATTAATGCAACCAAGTCAGAGAAATGAGACATTCCTTAAAGAAGCAATGCCCAAGAAAAGTTCTAAAGGATTAAACAAAACAGGGGCAGGTGAGGGTCCAGACAGAGACAAGCAGCTCATCTCCACATGTAACATGCAATGGCCTGTGGCATGAAGGGATGGAGGTGGAACCAGGTTCCTTCAGGAACCAGGAGGCTGGAGTGGAGAGTGAAGTGCGAGAAAGTGTTTGATGTTGAGAGAGGGTGTGAGAAGCATGCAGATCACTCAAGCATGTGGCATAGTTAGTCACTAAGGATTTTAAGGAGATGTGACGGCTTTGCATCTTGGAAAGATTACTCTAGCTCTGTACATCAGTGGGAGTCAAGTTCTTGTCAGCACACAGAGAGAAAGCTGTGGCTGGACAAAGTAATGCTGGCAACTTGATAAAATAACGTCTAACGCGAGTTTGAGGTGAGAAGTCTGGACAGGTGTGAGTTTGTTTGATGGATGTTAAAGGTAAGTATGACATCATTTGACAACAAAACCAATATGGGTAGAGAAGAGCAGAGGAGTAGGCTGTCAAGGGAGACTATGAAGGTTGAAATTCAGGGATGACAGATATTTACAAAGTCAAAGTGCTTGCTTTGAAAACACGATGAACTGAGTTCAAATCTCCAGCACCCGTGTGAAAACCCAGACCTGGCTGCATATTTCTCCTGACTGTATTAGGGAATGGAGACAGGCAGCCACCAGGAGCCCACTGACTAGTGAGTCTAGGCAAAATAGCAAGCTCCTAGTTTAGTGGTAGATCCTGTCTCAAGGATATAAAAAGAAGACCAACAGCAGCAAACACTCAATAGCCTCCTTGGTCCTCCAAATGAATGTACAACGGCACATATATACACTTATGGAAATCCATGCATCACACATGCAATCACTCACACACACACAAATTGCAATTCATGCCACACAGTAGATTATTAAGTCATTCTCTGATGCCAGAATCTTGGAATAAGACCACAAGTCAAGCAAAGGTCATGTGTAGTCCACCTAAATTTGACTGCTTTTGCAATTTACCGTAAGCCATGTAATGTAGATTCTTAAATATGGAAGGCTAGGAGTCAAATGCAAGTACTCAACCATATCGGAATGATATGTCTTTTTTTGTCCGTTACCATAAAAACTAATTAACATAAAAGTTGAATATTAAAGTTAGGCTATATTAAGAGAGGCAGTATCCTGAGGGAGGTAACCCAAACCCAAAAAGATGAATATAGTTATGTACTTACTCCTAAGTGGAAACTACCTATAAACAAAGGACAATGAGCCTATAGTTCATGATCCTAGAGAAGCAAAGTTATAAGGTGAACCCTAAGAAAAACATATCTAGATCCACCTGGAGTGGAAACAAACAAGATCGCCTGACAAAATTGGGAGCATGGGGGTGGGGAGAGAAGGGAAAGTAGAAGGGAAAGAGGAGGGAAGAATGAAAGGGTTGAGGAGAACTTGAGGGAATGGGATATTTGAGATGGAGGAAGGACAGAGATGAGAGCAAGGAAAGAGATATCTTGATTGAGGGAGCCATTATAGGGTTAGCAGAAACCTGTCTCTAGAGAAATTTTCAGGAATCCACAAGGATGACCCCAGCTAAGACCCTAAGCAATAGATGATAAGGGGCCTTATCTTGTCTAGTCCTGTAGTCAGACTGATGAATATCTTAAATATCACCTTAGAACCTTCATCCAGCAGCTGATGGAAAAAGAGGCAGAGATCTACAACGGAGCACTGGGCTGAGCTCCCAAAGTCCATTTGAAGAGTGGGAAGAATGAGAATATTAGCAAAGAGTTCAAGACCATGATGGGTACACCCACCAAAACAGTCTACCTGAGCTAATGGGAGCTCACCAACTCCAGTCAGACTGTGAAGAAAGAAGCATAGGACCAAACTAGTTCCTCTGAATGTGATTGACAGTTGTATGGCTGGAGCAGACAGAGGGGCCACTTGGCAGTGGCACGAGGATTTATCCCTACTGCATGTACTGGCTTTTTGGGAACCTATTCTCTTTGGATGGATACCTTGCCCGGTCTACGTATAGTAGGGAGGGCCTTGAACCTTCCACAGAGCAACATGCCTTACCCTCTCTGAGGATTGGATCGGGTGAGGTGGAAGAGTATATGGAAGAAATGGGAAAAGGGGAGGAAGTGAGAACTTGGATTGGTATATATAATGAAAAAACACAGTTTGTTTTCATTTCTTAAAAAAATAAATAAATGAAAAGAGAGGCAGTGATGTGAGGAGAGATAGGAAGAGATCGTCCTAAGAGCAATCTGCCTTCCAACTCATCTCTAGTCAGCAAGCCTTATACCAAGAGCAAACACAGGCAATCAACCCAGAGCTCAGGCCAGCACTCTGACTAGGAAGTCAACCACACTTCTGATTCTTGTGATGTGTGCCCCTCTCTTGTTAACTCCATCTTGTCTGGCACTGTTTTCTCAATATCAAAGTTCAGTATCAACCCTGTACTCCTCCAAATACTGCCTGAACAGGGGAGTCCACTCAGAACAAGCAAGGCATGACAGTGCATATGTTCTATGGTGTTAATAACATGTAATTACAGATTGATTTCTGGGATATGGACTATAGAAGAGCTTCCAGGAAAAAGAAGAAAGTGTGGGTATCCATCCACACGTGCCCTTCATTATCCACTGTGAGCAATGACCCCTGTACCCACCCATATGTTCCCTATGATTCTCCATTGTGATCAATGACCTCTGCATCCATCCACACGAGCCCTTCATTCTCCACTGTGGGCAATGTCCCCTGCATCCAGTCATATTCAAAAACAAAATAAGGGGAAGGCTTCGCTGATAGCAGAAAAACTTCCATGATGCCTTTAAGAACTAGAATAAATTGGAAAGTTTGAAAGAAGTTGAAAAGACTCTCTCTTTTCTTTGTGCCAGAAAAAATATTACAAACTATCTTGACTTGTGGCCTTATGAAAAGAATAGTTAGCAATTCCTGTGAAAACTTGTTACTCTTCTCCTGCTAAGGTCAAAGTGATTAAAAATTTCTCTTCTGACAATCCCTGTACTTGCCTTTGGACAATTTTCCCTGAAGACATTGCTGACTGACCATCTGATTGTTTCATTCCCACTGTCCCTGATACTGTAATGACACCAGTCCTGGTTTGTTTGACCTAATACCACTTTGGGGGTAGGAGGAAGATTCTGACAAATGTTGAGAAGTCAGTACCAACAAAATCCCATTTCTTTTTTCAAATTTTAACAACTAAAAAGTGTAGATAGCTTTGGCTATCCACCTGGACTGAAATCCCAAGTTTAATTATGTCTGTCCTATGGTTCTTCACACAGGGCTGATGTCTATGGAAAGTCAACAGACAACTATTTCAAAGATTGCAAAGAAGAATACAAAATAAACCAATAAGATGAAGCATTTTGCAAAAACTAATTTGGAAAAGAAATACGTACTAGAATATACTTGCTTGTTTGTTATTTGTTTGTATGCAGTTATTATTTATTTATATGTGGTGATGACCAAAACTGTGAATGACAAAAGACTTAGACTACCCGTTAGGGTTGTACAGGAAGCTTAGTAACTGAAAAAGCAATATAGTTGTCTATAATGTTGCATTTAAAAGATTTTCTAATTTTTATTGAGTTTTAATTCTTTGTTTTGAGGATGTGCACCTATGTCTACGGACAAATGTGGAGGTCAGAGGACAATGTCTGGAGGCAGCTATCACCTCCCACCGAGTGGATCCTGAGATGGAGCTCAAGTTCTCACACTTGGTAGCTGGTGCCCTTATCCGCTGAGCCACTTCATTGGCCCCATTTGAAAGACTTTAAAACAGATACTGAAATAAACTTGACTTCTTTAATGTTGCTTTCCTAAAATGTCTGACAACAAAAACATAATCATCTTAATTAACCATAAAATCTGATTTTTAAATGTCTTCTCAGCACACAAGATCAATAACTTAACCCAATTTTTAAAAGAGAACAGATTTCAAGATTTATGAAAATGAACCAAATTTTGACTTTAGAAATTTGATCCTCCACAAAGTCTTTGCAACTTTGTTGTTTCTCTTGTGAAGTCAAGAGACCCTCCTGATATTGCCCTCAGCTCTCCTCTTCCATGATGGGATAATCTAGACTTTACCCAAGGACAAGTTGGTAAAAAAACTTGTCCACTGTGAAAAAAAAATCCTTCTTTATTTTTAAAGAATCCTCTTTTATTTTGAGCTATTTTTTAGTGATAAGTGTACCCTCTTCACAATCCATCCTTCTCTCTTCTACTTACTGAATCCTTTTTATTTTACACTCTCATGAGAAAGAACAGCATAACAAGCAAATTTACAAAACATATTGAGGAAGAAAAGAATACAAATCTCACTTAGAAAATAATGCAACAAATTAAGAATAACCCACAAACAGCAGGACTCCAAGGCTGTAGCTGTTCCTATGAAGAGCTTCTAGGTTTTAAGATTCTGACATATTTTCTTCCCCTGGGTCTCACATGACTCTGAGAGCTATAGAATGTTGCACTCCTGCAAGAGCAGGCTAAGATAGCAAAGATTCTGATGACCTTGTACAGGTGAGAAGGGAGAGAGATACTCGGAGAACCAAAAAAAATCTTTTATGTTAACCCTGTAGTTCCTCTGAAGACCTGGAAGAAACAGCAACATTTTTCTGAACCAAAGTAAAGAACGTTGCCTCTCTCCTCCTCTGCCCCCATCCCCAGAGCACTGAGCAGATCTGCGTGGCATACCCTGCTTTGTTTCCTCCTATGGACCCCACTAGCCCATTCCCCAGCCCATTTTCATCCCTAAGTGTCAGCGCACAAAACCAAGAACCTCATTCTAGTTTGAACCTCCAGTGGCCACACCAGGATACCTCAGAAGAATTTCTGACCAGGCAACACACAGCCTCCACATTGAGAAAGCAACGGGATACAAGAAATGTAACAACCACCCATAAAAGACAAGAACACATATCAGTACCTAGAATTACAGTCAACTGAAACTGGCCTAGAAGCCAGTGTAAAAGCACAATCAATAACAGCCAGGACAATATGTCTCTACTAGAGTCTAGGAACCCTACTACAGTAGGCCCTGAGAAATGCAATATAGCAGAGACACAAGTCAAGGACATAAAAATAGGCCTTATGAATATGTTAGAGGTCCTCAAAGAGTAAATGAGTAGATTGATTAAAGAAATCTATGAAAACATAGACAGTAAAAGGAAATGGAGAAAACAAATCAAGACGTGCGAGTAGAAATAGAATCAATAGGGAAACCCAAACTGAGGAAAAACTAGAACTAAGAGATTTAGGCACTCAAATAGGAACCTCAGAGGCAAGCTTCACTAACAGAATGCAAGAGATGGAAAAGGATTTCTCTTTGAAGTCAAGACAGAAGAAATGGGTACTTGATCAAAGAAAATGCTAAGTCCAGAAGAATCTAGGCATAAAACATTCAGAAATCTGGAACACTATAAAAACTCAAAATGTATGAACTATAGAAATAGAGGAAGGAGTGGACATCCAGGTCAATGGTACAGACACTACTAACAACAAAATCATAGAAGAAAATTTCCCCAGCCTAAAGAAGGAACTCCCTATCAAGGTTCAAGAAGCTTACAGAAGACCAAATAGACTGAACCAAGAAAGAAATTTTCCATGTCACATAATCAAAACACTAAACATACAGAACTAAGAAAGAAAATTAAAAGTTGAAAGGGTAAAAGACCAAATAATACCTAAAAACAGACCTATTAGAACAATGCCTGACTCCTCAATGGAGACTCTTCAAGTGTAAGGGGCTGTTTCTCTGTTTGTTTCTTTTTGTTTGTTTGTTTTTGTTTTTGCAGAAAGGTTTCTGTATACCTGGAAGTAGCTCTTGTAGACCAGGCTGGCCTCAAACTCAGGGAGATCCTCCTGCCTCTGTGTGCCAATTGTTGGGATTAAAGGTGTGCACCACCACCGCTGAGCCCCCACCACCCTTCTTAACAGGACAGTCTCTTTAGAGACTAGGCTACAGATAACACAGAAAGTCCCTTATATGCTTGGAAGGCACTGCCACTTGTGAGGAGCGATAATGTAGTTTTCGATACTGAAGCACCCACTGGCATTCAACAACTTGCAAGAAAACAGGGAGCCACTCCTCTTACTGACTTCAAGCAGCCAGAATGAGCGCCCAGGGTCTGGCAGAATTGCTCATCCCTGGCAGAGACCTTCCGTTCAGGCAGGTGCGACACCAGGTTGTGCAAAAGCGGTTAGCCGGAGCCTGCTCAGGATCTGTAAAATAATACATTCGTTTTGTTTAAAGCCATCGAGAGTATGCTAGTTAGTTATGTGGAGACAGAAAACTAATAGCTGTTCTTTGCACATGAGTATGCTAAATCTTAGGTGAATAGAACAGGGAGACTGAGTCAGGAGGACTGGACTCCTAAGTGCCAGGCTGTAAAGGAGGATTGCCTATAAAAAGGAAGCATGCTAGGGGATGGGAGAATTATTGCAGTAAAGCATAAATTGTTTTAGCCACTGAAATTTAAGAGGGCCTAGAATTCATTTGGGTTCTTGTTCACATTCAGCTTCCAGGTCGGCAAGTCTGGAGTAAGGCTCCCGATTCTGCACCCAGGAGAAAGACTGCTGATGCCAATGCCAGACTCCTATTGACTGTGCCTACTTGTTCCTACTTATTGATTCCTCCCCAAGATCCCCATTATGACGAAGAGAGCTCAAGACCCTGGGCCCCATGTCGTCTTCTTCCCTCATGGCTCACCACTGGCTCACCACTGTCTGCCCAGCTCTGGCTTCTGGCTTCTGGCTTCTGCCCCCTTCAGCCTCGCAGCAACCTCTCCTTTCGGATGCAGCTAACCTTGGTAAGAGCTGCCAGCCCCTGACCCTCCCAGAATCCTATCCCCATCCCACCCCATCCCACCCCATCCCACCATACCCCGCGGCCACGAAACCCAGACCCCCAGACCAGAACCTGGACCTGCTGCTTGCTGAGAGCAGCAAGACTGCTCTGCAGGTAACCAGAGAGCACAATGGAGAGGATGTAGGCTCCCTGAGACCTGGGCTCTGCTACTTCCTCAAAGAGGAAGCTTCCAAGCCACCAGGCTGCCTTTTTATGCCTGAAAAATAGTTTCAGTTTCCATTCTCCGCCCAGAAGCCTAAAGTTTCGATTTCCACTCATCACAAATCCAATTGCAGAAGCAAACTTGGGAAATGCATCTTTTAGCATCCTTCTATAAAGTCAAGACTGTCGGAAAGGGAAAACTGAGGCATTGGGATTCTTGAGGTTAAGTGTGGAGAGAACCCTGGCAGAGAAATCTGAGCATGTCTAGGCAAGGCAACAGTGGAGAGGCCAAAGAAGAACACCAGGTGTGGTGGGTGGGTGCCTTCTGCCCCCACAGGAATGCTAAAGACATTAAAGTGGGGGCAGGAAGGAACTTGATAACACTTGAGTGTATTACTGAAGCCTGTGATTAATCTATGTGGGATCCTCTTTGACCAATAAACACCACTAAACAAAATGAAATTGGAATTACTTGTTTTTATTTCTACTTTGATTTTTTTTCTTCCCTCCTTCTGTCCCTCAGTCCTTCTTTTCCTCCCTCCCTGTAAGCTAATGTAGTAGTAGGAAAAACATAACTAACTTGCTAGTAACAAAACTAACACACTCTTACAATAAAGGAGGCTACTATGAGCTCAGTTGTTAAAAATGCTGCAAGACCCCCAGTGGCATTAGGCAACAGGCCCACAGAGCAGCTAGTCTCAGGCAGAGATGGCTGCCTATTCACAAGCGGTGGCTGGTCCCTGGCAGGCTGGTCCCAGCGAGCCCCCGGGGTGTGAGCAGGTAGAGGGTAGAAGGAAAATGGACAGACACATCCTACAGAATAGAACTGGATATTTATTACTTAGAGGAGAGAGTGGGGGAATAAGGAGAAGAGAAAAGAGAGAGACAGAGAAGGGAGCAGGAGAGGAGCACATGTGCCAAAAAGGAACAGTAAGAAGCTAAGATGGCAATAGGGAGGGCGGGGCCTGCCAGGAGTGGGCATGGCTTGTCTCTTAAAGAGATGAAAACCATAACATCAGTGATGTGAGAATATCCTTGTATTTATTATATTGTTACCACAATTTTACAAGATGAGTACTTCTGGGTTGATTTATAGATGAGATAAATGAGAATTAAAGTGATATAGAGGCAATAAATGGTGCCAAGATTCCAAACTTGACATAATTCAAAACTTTGTTTACAGGATTTGCAATTATCTGAACTGACAAATGCTTTTCATTCTAAAACTGAAATCTCTTCAAGTTAATAGAGCAATTATTTCATTTTTATTTATTTTTCGATTAAACTAGTATGCTGTTGTTAGCCTTCTGGGTTTTATTCGTGGGCATTTGGGGTAAGCAAGAGCTGTTTATCCCATGGTTGTTTTGACTTTTAGTGACTTCAGGTTTGTCAGGTGGGAACTTAATAAACATTTATTCATCACCTTCAGTTTTCTAGTCCTAATCTGCTTTTTGTTACTTTAATAACAAGTCATACCCTGGGTAATTTATAAGAAATTAACTGTATTTATAATAGTTTTGAAAACTTTGAAATCCGGTGTGTTGGCATCTGGAAAAAAGTAATTCTGGGCAGTGGTTCTCAACCCACCTAGGGTTCCTCATGTTGTGGTGATCCCCAACAATAAAATTAATTTCCTTTCTACTTTATAACTGGAGTTTTGCTACTGTTGTGAATCATAATTTAAATATATGATATGCAAGATATCTGATAGGAGCCGTGGGAGAGGATTGTTTAACCCACAGGTTGAGAACTGCTGATGGTCAGGTGATTCACAATCCTTTAATTGCTGCTAATCAATCTATGAAGGTGGAGCCCTTATAACCAACAGGCAATCCCATTGAAAACCTGTACCCCAATTTCATTACATTGATGAATGTATTTACAGCACATAATTCTGGGTGACACATTGAAACCATAACATACCCCAAAGTATATAAACACCCAGAAGCTGGCAATTCCATCTGGTGTTATTGTTCCTGGGGTTTCTGTTTACTTTTCTCTGCCTCCATTGTGTGCTCCCATGTCACACCCTGTACTTTCTCCTGAGGTTTGAGAACGACACGGTGCATTTCCACTTTGCTTTATGCCTGGACTTTAGCCTCTTTGAATTCTTGAGTGTTTGTCTTGTCAGGGTGAACTTCCTTAGCAAATATTTCAACCTTCCTCTACTTAACAGAGTCAACCATTTGTGCCTTATGTCTTCTCTCTATACTTACCTACAGTTTGATACTCTGAATAAGTCAATGTCAATTTTCAATACCTGACCATTAAGGAGAATGACCAATTTGTATTCCATCAAATTAATTATTCATAAATATCATAGGCAAGTGGCTAAGAAAGGTTCCAGATATGTGATCTGTAAAACCTTTTGAAAAGAGAAAAAAAATATAAAAAATAAAGTTAATGCCTTATAAAAAGGGTAAAGTCTTTAAAGAGACAGAGTACAGATAGTTATAGATTAAAAGAAGTAAAGTGATAGAGTAAAAATAAGCCACATAAAAATGAAAAATTCACAGAGAGTCTGGATTATGTATTTTATTGTGTTTTCTTTGAAATTTTTGACTGTAAAGAAGCTAAATACAGAGAGACATTTCATTATATGGGCTGCCAGTCTAGACCAGAATGGACATCTTAACGGTATGACTTCAGGATTTGGATCTAAGAACATGATGCTTTGAAAAAGAGTTTCTTCTTTTGTTTTCACAGAGGACGAAACTCTGTGGATTGCTTCTATCCCAATATGGTATGATAGACCACGCCCTCCTGAAAGGTTGCTGTAAACATCTTCAAAAAATTACTTCACTCAACTGCCAACTGAGAGGAACCTAGCACACAGGTTACACCATGAAAGATCTAAATAACAGTACCCCCATTCAGCAGGAAGCAGTTTGGAGAGAAATAACTGCACCCATTTTCCCAAATATTGTTTATAAATGTTCTTTTACATTTAAAGGGGGATATGATATAGATATGAATAATTTGCATTGGTATGGATATTAAGGTCAATTTTGTTATATGTATATGTATTTCTGATCTTGATTAAGCTATTGTGATTGTAGTTCATTTTAAAGAATGTAATGTATAATTAGGAAATATAGGTTGTTAATGGATAATCATCGATTAATAGTCAAGCTTGTAGTCATGTTAGTCATTTTCTAGATGTGCATAGATATATATCAGATAGGCATTCTTCATATCCTTCAAAGACTGCAGAATATGGCATTTAATGTTTTAATAACGTAGGGCTTTTCACGACAATGAGACACGTCTGCTCCTAACAGCACCAATCTACTTCAAGAGGAAGATGGGCATTGAAGAGGCTCCTTATGGAGTTTGTTAGCCATTTGGGCAAGAAACTGCTCTTGCCTGGACTGTTGCATAAACTGGACACAAAGAACCCACAAAGAGAGGACTGCTGAACTTGCCTAAAGGTGAGATGGTCCTTCGGGGTTCCTGATTCATGAAAGAGTCTGTAAGACATTCTGCAGGACACAGCAGAAAGTGACTGAACTGTCTTTGGAATATCCTGCTTCATGGAAATGTCTGCTGGAGACCATGGGCCTGAAGGCCAAAGATGGATGCCCCTATGGTACAGAGGAACTTTGGGTGACTGTCCAGGCAGCGAATTGTCTCTGTCATTTCTAGAGTTTGAAAGTTGCATATGACTTGTTTACTTAGGTAGTCTTATATCCTTCTGGAGTCTTTGATGGAGTTGAAGAATGGTTCAATAGTTATAGTTTTCCTTAGTTATGATAAAAGATAAAATAGATTTAAATATTGTAACTGTAATTTTTGCTTGATAACTGTTTTGTTATATGTAATTTTACTGTTAAAGTTGAAGCCTTTCTTTTTTGTTTAAACAGAAAAAGGGGAAATGATGGAGGACAGTTATCTGTCTATGTTACTTTCATTGGTTAATTAATAAAGAAAACTGCCTTGGCCCTTTAAGAGAACAGAAAATTAGGTAGGCGGAGTAGACAGAACAGAATGCTGGGTAGCAGGAGTGGGGAGACGCTTCATGCAGTAGCCATAGTGAGTCTCCATGATTCTCCTCTCCGAGATGGACGCAGGTTAAGATCTCTCCTGGTAAGCCACACCTCGTGGTGCTACACTGATTACTAAACATGGGTTAAAGCAAGATATGAAAATCAACCAATAAAAAGCTACAGATAACTTGCCAGGCAGTATTTAAAAGAATACAGTTTCCGTGTAATTATTTTGGGAAAAGCTGGCCGGGTGGGTCCCGCCGCTCCATTCTACAACCTTTGTCCAGGGTAATCTAGTATGTAAGCAATCAAGGTCCCTCAAGAAGGTGTAGCACTTGGCTGACTAAGGTCCTATTTTGTATCAGAAATCCATGACCAAGTTCTGTTGTATTTCAGTGAGTCCTCAGAGCATTTCTCTGACAGATTCTCTGAAGGCACTAACTGCAGTGCTCACTGGTTCCAGTTTAGTCATTTTTCATAACATTTGATTGGACGAGGCCTCATTTGAGGTGAATTGATTTACAACTAGTATCAGTAAAATAAAATAATATTTGCAAAGATGGAGCATAATTTCTCCAAGCCTCAAACAACTAGACAGTGCTGGACTTCTGTACTGTGGGTGCCAAGACAGACGACAGATAGATCTTGAGGGCGGCAGAAATGAAACTGACCTTCTCATCAGAAAATGACCCTCAGGGATTTAGCTAGTGTGATAGGACCTTGCACCTATGTGTTGTGCTGGTTAATTTTATATCCACTTGACATAATCTGAGAGGAGGGAACTTCAACTGAGAAAATGCCTCCAGAAGACCTGGGTCCAAGAAAACTTACAGGACATGTTCTTAATCAGGGATTGATGGGGGAGGGCCCAGCTTATTGTGGATGGTGCCGCCCCTGGGCTGGTGGTCCTGGGTCTTATAAGAAAGCAGGCTGAGAAAGCCTTGCAGAGCAGGCCAGTTAGTAAAACTCCTTCATCACCTCTGCATCAGTTCCTGTCTCCAGGTTCCTACTCTGACTGCCTTTGATAATAACTTGCTTTAAGACAAAGTAAAATAAACCCTTTTTCTCTCGAAGTTTATTTGCCCATACTGTTCCATCACAGCAGCTGAAACTTCAGCTAAGACACGTGTGAAACTACAGAACCTTGTAGTGCATTGAAGATATTCATGTGTCCCCTATGGGTGTTTCTCACTAATGTTGTTAAACGAGAAAGTCATTGTGGGCAATATCATTATGTGTGCTTACAGAGAAGGGTGGATACGATAATTTTGCCTGAGTATCCGTGTATGATAACAGGTTGCTGGGTATCTGTTAAAGGTGCTCTGTGTTCCTTCAGAGGTAGCAGACCCCATCCTGGTTGGTTCCGAAAGCCCAACTAGAGATGGCAAGTGAATGAAAGGACAGACACACAGAAACAGGTGCAGAATCCCGAACACAGGATGTTTATTAGGTGTATTACAGGGTTATTCCTCTGTCTTAGTGGGTTGGTAGGAGGTCTCGGAAGGTGAGCAATCTCGGCTGTAAACTAGGAGGAGGAAACAGCAGTTTTGAATTTTGCACTCACTCTTCAATTGTTTGTCAACACCACTACTTGCACACACTGTGGACATTGACGTTCAGACCAGAGGAAGGTACTGTCATCCCTCCGAGCCTGAGCAAGTCAGTGCTTTGCCATTCTCTTGGGTCTGAGACAGTGGTCTTTGATATGGTTTTACCAAAGTGAGCATAACACATTCACTCAAGACTTTGCTCTTTACACATTAAATCAAGGCCTCCTTAGCTCCCTATACAGATAAGATAAACTGAAACAGAGATAGAGTTAATAATGTGTTAGTGAAATCTATAATAGCAAGTTTCTCATAGTTTTGAAGGCCTTGTAGTCCAGTTTCATGATGTCAGCATCTGGCAAGAGATCTGATCATACAGAACAATATTTTAAGAATATTGAGTATTAGACATAAGGACTTACGGTCCATGCTAAGTTAAAGTGGGAACAATGCACTGTGAAGAGCAACTGTTCTCTTCACATTTTAGAGCACGGCAAATTAAACCATTGAATAAAAATACTGTGGGGCAAACCACCTCTGATGACTAGGTCTGTAATCCCTGAAGAGCTTAATAACCTCCTACCACACTGGTTTGCATTTGCATGTTTTCTGACTCTGAACTGATTTTCATTTCAGCAGTTTATCCTGCATGTGCTGTTATTAAAATAAAAAGTTTAATATTATTTAATCTGCATCTGTAACAAGTTTGGAGAAAGTCAAGTAGTCCCGTGTGTGGTTCACATGAAGATGTTCCAACATCTTTTCTTCCACAGAGACCCCATGTTGTACAAAATTTGAGTAGATTTTAATGGTGTAGTCATAACTTCAATATTCAACTTAAAAAAATCAGAAACAAAAGTCTCAGTATACTCATATGTGTTCCTAAGGAGAGGCTGTTGTGTGGACACTTGATTTGCCTTCCTTTCTTCCTGCAGAAACAAATAAAATGTTTCCTTGTTTAAGAAGCAATGCATTTAAACTATGCCACCAAAGCGTGTGTAAAGTTAGAACACTGACAGTGGCTCTGGAATGTTTCTTCCACAGGCTCCTCTGACACCTGTTGACCAGTTACTCAGAGGAAACCTTGGGAGCTGAAGATGCTTACATTCTGTGGACATTCCTTCCCAAAATAGTTTTTTATCAAATCACTATTCCCAAAGAAGCAGCAGGATGGGCGGACTCCTGACTGGAAGGCTCAGCAACTGTCCCTAATGGATGGCACATTGTCAGTGATTAAATCCTCTTTGGGTCCAACAGCTGATTTTCTCCTTTGTTCTACTCTTCCTTTCTGGTTTCCTAGGGAATGGCAGTCCACACATCCCAGGCCACTTCCCTGAAGCAGTCACTGAAATGACCACACAGCTGTCTGCAGTTGTCTGCCACAATGTTCAAGAGTTAAGCATTCTCTCATCAAGTCCATCCATGAGGTGGTGAAAAGCAAATTGAAAAAGAAAGAAAATGTAAGATTTAAGTCAAATAAATATCAAAGCCTCTTCTAAATATCCATTTGTCTTTGTAGATTTATTCTTCTTCTCTACTAATAAAGAAAGAAAGAAAAAGAAAATCAAAGTATCTCATTCAATCATTCACTACTTTTATATCCTCTCAATTTTAAATGTTAAAACTTCAGCCATATAAATGATGTGTCCCTGACCCTTCTCTAATCACCTGGTGGGTGACCATATGATTTTTTAAAGATATTTTTTATTTTCTTATTTCTTCATATTGTCTCCCTGTGTAAGACTACTCAGGATTTTACTTGTTATAGGGGCCAGATATGGATTCAGAACTGTTCTCTTTAACCTAATTAGGAGGCAACAGTGGGGCAGCACTGGGGTGAACCCCAATAAAAATCAAACTTGCTGAAAATTCAATAAAATTGTACTAGTATACTTCTTCCCACCATTGGGATTACCAAGCCTCTTTGTGTGCGTCTTGGCCTGTGAGCTTCCAATAAATTCTTCTCTCTCCACTTCCTATCTTGCTGTGGGGGTGCTAAAGAGTATGTCCTGTCTTGTCTGGCTTTTACATGGGTTCTGGGGACCTAAAGCCTACGGAGGTTATGTTAATCCCACCGGGCAAGGATAAGACCACTACCAGAATGTGAGCCAAAGTTGAAGCAAATTTAACTTTTGTTGGGATGTACCTGAGAGCTGGTTAGCCACTGCCTCTTAAGTCTGGTTAGAGAGAGAGCAACCCTGGGTCTCATTCATAGGGACCTTTTAAGGAGTAAAAATCATGAGTAGCTGTAAAGCAGGTTTATAGAAGACAATGGAACAGTAAGTAAAGAAAATCCTCACAAAACAAAACAAACAAGCACTCAAAAAAAAAAACCTAAATAACACCCATCACCATATGGTCATATGTAACTAGGAAATTGGGAGATAGATGCTGGATTCTTATTATACAGAATATCACCCTCTCCATAGGTTTATCTGGTTATTGTCAGAACATGGTTCATGAATGAAACTGTGTGAGAATTTCTGAGAGATCATAAGAAAAGCCATCGTGTAAATGCACCACATTTCCTCTATTCATTCTTCGGCTATTTCCATGCTCTGGTTATTATGAATAAGGCTGCTATGAACACAGCTGAGCACAACTGGGGAGCCTACACGGGGCCAAACTAGGCCCTCTGCATATGAGTGTAGCCTGGTCTGTTTCTAGGGCCCCTGAAAGGGAGACCAAGATCTATCCCTGCTGCATGAGCTGGCTTTTTGGAGCCCATTCCATATAGTTTAATGTTTTGTTCATCCTTGATGTGAGGAGATGAGGGGAGGAAGGCTTGGTCCTACCTTAAGTGAATGTGCAAGGTTTTGTGGACTCCCCATGGAACACCTTGCTTTTTGGAAGGAAGGTATAGAAGGTGGGGGGATATGAGGGGAGATGGGGGAAATGGAAGCAGGGAAATGGCGATTGCTATAAAAAGTGAATAAAAAATTTTAAAAAGAAGTGTTTACCACTTAAAAATAGATAAACAAAAAGAAAACTCCAAGTAAACAAGCAAGAGTCTTGTAATGTCTGTTCCATATAATTTGGGTTGTTTTTGGAAAGTGTTTCTGTGCTCCTCTCGGGTGTAAATAGGGTAGGGTCTGCTTTATAGTACCCATCATCAGACTGAAGTTGTTCAAAGATGTTTCCAAGCATGAGTTGTTCTCCCAAGTGTGTGCAGATTAAACTCCTGTGAACCAGCCCTTGTGACTGTATACAGCTCGAACTCAAGTGAACTTTGCTCATATGATTTAGCCTAACCCTCAGAATATCCTCAGAATATAAATTGTCTTGTTCTCTGAATACAAATGGCCATTGCATGAGACTTTAATCTACCTCATCTTTAGGATCCATTCTCCCAGGTTCACAATAACTATATTAGTAACAGGGTAGAAAACAAAAGGAAATAAAATGATTCCTAATGAGATTCTTTTCTGCTCATAGATCCATCAGTGCCTAGCACAATCGTCATCAGAGAGGCTTCCGCCAGCAGCTGATGAGAACAGATGCAGAGACCCACAGACAAACACTAGGCAGAGAGAGGACCCAAGTTGGAGACCTCCATCAGCTCCCTCCCCTTTGAGCTCAGGAAATCATACAGAAGGAAGGGAGGAAGAACTATAGGAGGGGTCGAAGACACCAGAAGAACACAGCCCACAGAATCAACTAAACAGGGCTCATAGGGCCTCACTGAGGCTGCAGCCATGGAGCTTGCATGGGTCTGCATTGTGTTCTCTGCAAATATGTTATGGTTGTTAGCTTGGTGTTTTCATAGGGCTGCTAACAGTGGGAATGGGTGTACTGGCAAACGTACCGGCAAATGCCGGCAGTACCAGCGGTTGTAGGGGTTAGGGAATAACCACGATAGCCCTTTTATAATTAATCAGTTTTAATACAAGGGGAAATAAGGGAACTTACAGAACCAAGGGTCCAGCGGAGCAGAAGGTATGCGGGGGAGAGCAAAACGGGGCTCCTTCCGGCGCCCCGATCCTATTTAAGGGTATCCCACTTCCCTGGGGCAGCCACGCCCATGAATGCAGGGATTGGGCCAGCTGCCCCAACATCTCCCCCTTTTGTCTAAATAAGACAGATTTAGAAACCAAATAAAACTATATACAATGGGAACAGATCATATAAAATTACAAGAAGTAAACAATATCAGGCGAGGAGTATATAACAAAAAATTTTTCTAATCACTCTACTTTGGGAAGTCTAAATAATGTAGAAGGTAGCTACCATTATCTAATCTTTAACCCCATCAAAGATCTGAGAGGGAAAGTAATATTACCAAAGCAACCAGGAAGCACAAATGAGAAACTTCCAAAATGTGCAACAGAAGACAGAGACAATTGACTACCTGGGCAACCACACGAAGTCTTGATAGCAATGTTGAGGCAACCAACTTTGGCTGAGGCCTGAAAAAACCTGACATACCATTATACAATGGCAAGGAACCTTTAGGAGAACTATCCTATCCTGTCTTGGCAAGATAAGACAATTTTGTTTTATCCACTTATGGATATTTTGTACTTTAGTCAGTACAAAATATGGTATTTTGTACTGGTATGGGCTTTTTTTGCCCCAAGGCCAGTTCTGCCAAGTAGAAGACAAACTCCCAGTGGAGTGTCTTATGTGCTCAACGTTCTCTCGGGAGTAGAGCATTGTTGCCAGGAGTGATTGTGTCTCATAAATACAAAACTCTAGGTTAGATTAAAGGCCATGTTTTACAGCTCTTTAAAGAGGTCGAAGATTATGCTATCTATACTAAATACAACCTCTATGTGTCTAAAAAACCTGATTGCCCTAAATATAAATATGACCAACATATGATTCTCAACATTTATGTAACTGTATGACTAATAGAATAGACAACTGTACAATAAATGAAGACAATGATTTCCAAATGTAAACAGGGTCATTACATAAATAATATCTGAGGTAGAAATGTACATTGCAATATAGTAAACAATGTCATTACATAAATAGTATCAGAGGTAGAGATGTACATTGCAGTATAGTAAACAATGTCAATATAACAATTGTTTTAAACAGAGGTAGTATCATACTCTCATACAATGTTTAATATATCAATATACAAGAATCAACACTCATATAGTTTTTTAAAAAACAATAACTCACAAAAATCAATTATTCCTTTAGATCACCAGCCTGTTCTTGGGACTTTTCTGCCTACCATGTTACCTAGCCTAGTCCTGATATGAAGGTTGTGCTTTGTCTTATTGTATCTTATTATGGTGTATTTGGTTGATGTCTCCAGGAGGCCTGCTCTTATCTAAAGGGAAAGAGAGAAGGCATCTTGGGAAGAGAGAAGGAGTATATGTTTTGGGATGGGGACTGGAAGGACTGGAGGGAGGGGAACACATAGCAGAGATGTATTGTATGAGAGAAGAATAAATAATGAATAAAAAAATTTAAAAAATCCCCAAAAGTTAAAGAACGAACTCTTTGGGTCAATTATCCACTATAAAATTATTGAAAATATTTCCAAACTATTTCAATTGTAAATGAAGAGGAGAAAATTATTCAGTTAATAAAAATGTTAGTTCACATGCCCTAGAAACAGGGATTTCTTACCCAACACCAAAACCAGCTCAAATTCAAATTTAGAAAATGAGAAATTAATAAATCCAACTTTATGTAATAATCGTTCCAGTTTTCAAGTCATTTACTAGGTGACTTCAAATAAATTATTTAAAACAAAACAAAATACAACAACAAAAACCAATATGCCAGCAAGATGACTTTATAGGTAAAAAAACACTTGAGACCAAGTCTGACAACTGAACTCAATCTACAAGTTCCACATGGTAGAGGAAGAAAAATGACTCCTGCAAATTATGCTCTTACCTCCAGTGTGCAAGCACAAATGTTCATGCCCATGCTAAATAGTTCAAAATGGAAATACAATAAATTTTGAGGCAATAAAGACTCACATTTAGGTTTGTGGATGTGACACCAATGTAAAAGTGTCCCTAGCCGGGCGGTGGTGGCACACACCTTTAATCCCAGCACTCGGGAGGCAGAGGCAGGCAGATCTCTGTGAGTTCGAGGCCAGCCTGGTCTACAAGAGCTAGTTCCAGGACAGGCTCTAAAAAAGCTGCAGAGAAACCCTGTCTCGAAAAACCAAAAAAAGAAAAAAGAAAAAAAAAGTGTCCTTAACACCACAAAGCCAAATTTCAATTCCAACATCATCTTGATCAGACTTCAACTGCTCAAGCAGAGGTCATAACAGTCAGAATAACAGGTGCAGGCCACAGCAATCAGAAGCACCAAAAGCCAAACTAACCTCTAGAAGGCCACTCTCAATTAAACCAGGGGTCACACCAGGCCACAAAGACTAGAAAACCAAAGAGGAAACAGAAGTAAGCAACAAAACACCCATCCAACAAACACAAGCTCAGAAATAGAGGACTAGAATTAATCAACCCAAACTGATATGTCTAAATGCCAGTGTAAAAATACAGTTAATATCAGTCATGGTGATATAGTACACCAGAGCCCAACTATACTTCGACAGTAAGGTATGAACATCCCAACATGCTGAAGCACGAGAAAATGCCCTTAAAAACAACTTTAGGAAGATGAGAGAGGTCCTAAAAGAGGAAATGAAAAACTTCCCTAAGGAAATTGAGAAGACAAAAAAAAATAGAGGAAATTAACAAGTCCCTTAAAGATTGTCAAGAAAGGCAGGAAAAAAATGAACAAAGAAGTGAAGGAAGCTGTTCATGACAAAAAGAAAACACTGCTGGGAGAATTCAGGGAATGTAAACTCTGGGTAGGCTACAGGAACCACAGACAAAGCATCACCAACAGAATACAAGAGGTGGAAGAGAAAAATCTTGGGAGTTGAAGATACAATAAAAAGTAAATTTTTGGCCAAAGAAAATGTTAAATCTAAAAACAAAATTATAACACAAAACATCCAGGAAATCTGGGACACCATGAGATTATCAAACCTAAAAATAATTGGAATAGAAGAAAAAGAATCTCAGCTAGAAAACCTTGAAAATATATTTAACAAAATCATAGAAGAAAAATTACCTAACTTAAAGAAGGACATGCTTATAAATGTATGAGATGATTACAGAGCACCGAATAGTTTGGATCAGATAAAAATCAAAACACTAAACATACAGAACAAAGAAATAATATTAGAAATTGCAAGGGGAAAAGGCCAAATAACTTACAACAACAGACCTAAAGCAACATGTCCTTAGACCCCAAAATCTAATGTCTCTCTGCAGTCAAAAAATTCAAAGAAAACATAATAATATACATAATCCAGACTCTCTATGTATTTTTCATCCTTATGTGATTTATTTATCTTACTCCATTTAATCTATGATTATCTGTACTCTGTCTCTTTAAATACTTTGTTTTATTTTTCAAAACTCATTTACTTCTTTTTATAACTGTCTTTACCTTTTTTCTCTCTCTCCCAAGCCTCCATATATTTATCCAACACTGTGACCCATTTAGAGGTCTTTTCCATTTGAATTTGTCTTTATTGTGTATCTGAAATCATTCTCTGACCAACAGCTCCTCTTTTTTTTTTTTTTTTTTTTTTTAATGTGGGCATGGCTAGAACCAACTCTTCGGTCCTGCATGTTGGCTCTGCCCCACCCAACATGGTATGTTTGCTGCCTCTGAGAGCCATTCTCTCCATCCCAGATACAGGGTTGCAGCAGGTCTGTGTCACCATTAAGCAATTTCTAGCACTCGGATCACGAACCCCATTTAAATGCTCCATAGCTGGACCTCCTGAAAGAGTGAGAGCCCTGTGTGCTGGCAAACCAAGAAGCCACCATTTTAAAAGAAGCTGTGCAGTTTTTACTCCACCTCTTTTAAAGCAGCTGTGGCATCCCTCCTCACCGCCAGCCCATCTAGAAAAAAAAAATTGTGGCTACCAAGAAACTGTGCTAAACTCTGTTCTTTTGTGTCTGTCTAGAATTCCTTTTCAAGCTCTCTCAGGTTTTAAGTGGCTATGGTTGGCCATGTTAGTGCACCAATTTGTTGTAAGAGGTCTCTTGCTTGTTTTCCAGGTCCCAGCAGCTCAAACCTGAAATAATTACACAGAAACTATATTACTTAATATAGTTTCACTGCTTTGCCCATTAGCTCTAACTTCTTATTTGCTATCTCTTACATTTTAATTTAACCTATCTCCATTAATCTGTGCACCATGAGGTTGTGGCCTACCAGCAAAGTTTCAGCATGTCTGTCTCCAGAGGCAGCTACATGGCTTCTCTCTGACTCCACCCTCTTTCTCCCAACATTCAGCCCAGCTTTCCCTGCTTAACTAAGTTCTACCTTGTTATAGGTCAAGCCAGTTTCTTTATTCATTAGCCAATAAAAGCAACACATAGACAGAAAGACCTTTCACACCCAAGTACTAACAGGAAAATTGACAGTACTAAGTGTTTGCATAAAAAAAAAATTCTCTAATTCTCACACTAAAGACTTAATAGCACACCCAAAAGCTCTAGAACCAAAAAAAGCAAACACACCCAAAAATAGTCAGCAGGAAATAATCAAATTGAGGGCTGAAATCAATAAAATAGACACAAAAAGAATGGTAAAAAGAAGCAATAAAACAACAAGTTGGTTCTTTGAGAAAATCAACAAAATAGACAAACACTTATCCAAACTAAAAGTCAGAAAGACAATATCCAAATTAACAAAATCAGAATCAAAAGAGGGGCATAATAATAGAAACTGAATAAATCCAAACAATCATTAGGTCATACTTTAGAAAAGTGTAATCCACTTTTCTAAAATCTAAAAGAAATGGACAATTTTCTCAATAGATACCACTTACCAAAATAAAATCATGATCAGATAAACAATTTAAATAGACTTATAATAACCCCCAAGAAAATAAAAACAGTCATTAATAGTCTCCTAATCAATAAAGGCCTAAGGGTCATTGGTTTTAGGGCAGAATTATACCAGACCTTCAAAAGAAGAGCTAATACCAATATTCTTTGAATTATTCCACAAAATAGAAACAGAAAGAATGTTGCCAAATTCATTTTATGAGGCCAAAGTCATCCTGGTACCTAAACTGTACAAATATTCAATAAAAAAGAGAGAATTACAGACCAATTTCCCTCATGAACATAAACACAAAAATACTCGATAAAATATGGCGAACTGAATCCAAGAACACATCAAAAAGATCATTCACCATGATCATATAGGCTTCATCAAAAAGATGCAAGGATAGTTCAACATCTGTTAATGTAATCCACCATATAAACAAATGGAAAAAAGAAAAATACATAATCATATCACTACATTCTAAAAAGCCTTTGACAAATTCCAGCACCCCTTAAGTATAAAATTCATGGAGATATCAGAAATACAAGGCACATTCTTGAATGTAATAAAGGCAATATATAGCAAGTAGATTGCCAACACCAAATTAAATGGAGAAAAATTTAAAGCAATTCTACTAAACTCAGGAACAAGAAAAGGCTGTCCACTCTCTCCCTATCTATTCAATATAGTACTTGAAATTCTAGCTAGAGCAAGGAGACAACTTAAGAAGATTAAGGGGATACAAATTGGAAAGGAAGAAGTAAAAATATTGCAATTTGTGTAGATAATATGATAGCATATATAAGCAACCCAAAAAATTCTACCAGGGATTCCTACAGCTGACAAATACCTTCACAGTAGTGGCTGAATACAAAATTAACTTAAAAATCAGTAGGCCTCCTATATACAAATTATAGACAGATTGAGAAAGAAATCAGGGAAACAACACCCTTCACAATACCCTCAAATAATATAAAATACTTTGGTGTAACTCCAAACAAGCAAGTAAAAGACCTATATGACAAGAGCTTCAAGTCTTTGAAGAAAGAAACTGTAGAAGATACCAGAAGATGGAAAGATCTCCCATGCTCATGGATCTATAGGATTAGCATAGTAAAAATAGTCATCTTATCCAAAGCTATCCACAGAGTCAATGCAATCCCCAATAAAATTCCAACATAATTCTTTACAGATCATGAAAGAACAATATTCAACTTCATATGGAAAAGCATAAAAATCCATGATAGCTAAAACAATCCTACACAATAAAATAACTTCTGATGATATGATTATCCCTAATTTTAATATGTAATATAGAGCTATAGTAATTTAAAAAAACAACATGGTATTAGCATTTAAAAACAAGAGGTGGATTAATTGAATCAATTGAATGTTGTGATGTGAGCGGCGGGCTACGTCCCACCACCTGGATAGCTTTACCCGAAATAATTACACAGAAACTGTGTTCTTTTAAACACTGCCTGGCCCATTAGTTTCAGCCTCTTATTGGATAATTCTCACATCTTGCTTTAACCCATATTTAGTAATCTGTGTAGCACCACAAGGTGGTGACTTACCATGAAAGATCTTAACCTGCATCTGTCTCGGGTCAGAGAATCATGGCGACTGCCTGAGGCATCTGCCTCACTGCCTTCTACCCAGCATCCTGTTTTGTTTACTCTGCCTACCTAATTTTCTGTCTTATCAAAGGGCCAAGGCAGTTTCTTTATTAACCAATGAAAGTAACACATAGACAGGTGACCCTCCTCCATCAGAATCAAATCAAAGACACAAGCATAAATTATTCACACACCTATAGATAACTTATTTTTGACAAAGAAGCCAAAATTATACAATGGAAATAAGAAAACATCTTCAATAAACTGTACTGGTCTAACTGGGTGTTGGCATGTAGAAGAATACAGATAGATCCATATCTATCAACCTTCACAAAACTCAAGTTCAAATGGTTTAAAGACCTCAGCCTAAACTCAGATACAATGTATAAGATATAAAAGAAAGTGAGGAATAGCCTTCAGCACATAGGCACAGGAGACAGCTTCCTGAATAGAATACCAGTAGTGTAGACACTAAGATTAACAATTAACAAATGGGACTTCAAAAAACTTAAAAGTTTCTGCAAGGCAAAGGACATTGTCTAGGACAAAATAACCTCCCAAAGAATAGGAAAACATCTTCATGAAACCCACATCAGAGGCTGATTTCTAAACTATATTAAAAAAAAAAACTCAAGGAATTGGACATCAAAAAACCCCAAATAACCCAATTTAAAAAGGGGGTACAGATATAAACAGAAAATTCTCAACAGAGTAACCTCAAATGGCTGACAACCACTTAAAGAAATGTTCAGCATCCTTATTCATCTTGGAAATGCAAATCAAAATGACACTGAGATTCCATCTTACAACTATTAGAAAGGCTAAGATCAAAAACACGAGTGACAGCTCATATTGAAGAGAATGTGCAGTAAGGGTAGTTCTTCTCCGCTAGTGGTGGGAATGCCACTTGTACAGCTACTTTGGAAATCAATATGTCAGGTTCTAGAAAATTAGGAGTCACTATACCTCCAGACCCAGCTATACAACTCCTGCGCCTGTACCTAAAAGATACTTGATGATACCATAAGAACACTTGCACAACTGTGTTCAGAGCAATTTTATTTGTAATAGCCAGAACCTGAAAACAATCTTAATGTCCCTTAACAAAAGTTTGGATAAAGAAAATGGGGTACATTTATACAATGGAGCATTACTCAGCTGTTAAATGGTATCCGAAAATTTGATGGCAAATGCATGGAACCAGAAAAAAATCATCCCAAGTGATGTAACCCAGACCCACAGAGACAAACATGGTGTGCACTCACTCATAAGTGAATATTAACCATAAAGCAAAAGAGAACCAAGCTACAATATACAGACCCAGAGAAGCTAAGTAACAAGGACGGCTCAAGGAAGTGAAGCATGAATCTCAATATGAAGGGGGAAAAGAATGGACATTGCTAGTAGAAGGGGAAGGGGCTGGAAAGGGGGAATGGAGATGGGAACAGAAAGGACCAGGTTGGGGGAGGACATAGAGAAGGAGTACTATGAAAGATGACTAGAATCTGGGCATCTCTGAGATGAAATAGAAATGCAGAGCAATGGAGACTCCCAGGAATCTATGAGGATGGTTCTAGCAAAGACTCCTAGCAATAGGGGATATGGAGCCTGAACCAGCCTTCTCCTGTAACCAGGCAAGACTTCCAGGGGAGGCACTAGGACACCAATACTGTCACAAATGTTTTGACTTACAATTTGTTCTGCCTACAAAATGTTTTGAGGTAGAGATGGTGCAGAAATTATAGAAGTGACCTACTAATTACTGGCCCATTTGGAGACCCATATCCTGAGAGGCAGCTCAACCCTGAGAGTCAGGACCCACAGGGGAGATAACCCAAAGATCTAGGATAGAACCAAACACAAATGGCAAGGATAAAAAGTCAAAGATATGATTTCTAATGATATTCTACTATGCTCATATGCTCATAGATTGATTGATGCCTAGCCCAACTGTCATCAGAGAGGCTTCACCCAGCATCTAATAGAAACAGGTGAAGAGACCCACAGCCAAATATTAAGCAGATCTAGGGGAGTCCTGCAGAAGAGGGGAGGAAGGATTGTAGGATTCAGTGGTGTTGATGGTATGACAAAAAATATCATAGAACAACTAACCTGGGCTCATAGGGACTCACACAGACTAACTGCCAACCACAGACCATGCATGTGACTGACCCTCTGTATATATGTTATAGTTGTATAACTTGGTTTTCTTGTGTGATTCCTAGCAGTGATTTCTGAGACACATTCCTCTTTCCGGATTGCTTCATCCAGCCTTAATAAGAGAGGAGGTGCCTAGTCTCACTGCAACTTGATACACCATAGCTAGCTGATATCCATGGGAGGCCTGGCTTTATCTGAAAAGAAAAAAAACAGTGAAGGAGAAGTCAATGGAGGGAAGATAATGGGAAAAGGGGAAGGAGGGGAAACTTTGATTGGGACAATTAATTAATTAATTAATTAAATTTTAATTTGATCTAATTAAATTTCTACTAGAACAGGATGAATTTGCTTCCTTAAGCGACACATGTGGAGATCTTCAGTAAATGCATACCTCATAAACTTAGTTGTTTAAACATTTAAAAAAAAATCTTGCCCTGGTGTCTATCTACAGACACACAGGAGCAGAGATTTAACTAGGATCACAGCCATGTAGCTGTGGATGTCATTCCGGGTCAGGACACACTGAGTGGCTTTGCTGCTTTCCAGTTTCTCCATTAATAGCTACTGGAAATAGACAAGGCACATGACCAAAAATGGTGATCTCATCAAGTATTCCGCGCTACTGTACTCACACTGCTTAAAGATAACTTGTCCACAGGCGCCCTAAGTAGAGCAAACCACTGAAGGAATCTACCATCTGACGCAGTAGAACTCCCTGGACATCCTGAGCTGAACAGGTCAGAATATAGTTGAAAGGCCTAAAACTACAGTACTGTTTGTCCTATCTATATTTTAGGCATGTCATTGGGAGTGAACACAGACTGAAGTAATGTGTTTTATTTCATGTGGTATGTATCAGTTGTTAAGAAGCAAAGAAAGAGCTACATAATAAAATAGTGTTTGAGGACTTACGGAAGAATCACTTCTTTAGGAGTTTTCTGTATCTTTAATCATCACAGTTCCACATCGGCGATGCCATCGCCATTCAGCCCTTCACCCAGGCATTCAGTCCACAAACAATTCTGTATTAACACTGGGTTGAACAGCATCAGGATTCACTTCTAGAATGATTTCTCTCATGCAGAGAATCTAGATTTATGAGCATTTAAGACATGAAAGACGACGATGAGGTGAGATAAAGAACTCTAAATATAGGGGTGACAGTAGGTGACAACAGGAGAAGGAAAGACAAATATTGACGGCAAGTTTTCTTTCATATGCAGACTGCTACCATGAGAGTGAAGGAAACCATTAAGAGGAAGGGAGGGAGGACAAGGGGCAGCAGGGGTGAACAAGAATAAGGGAAAGTGATTTTTGAATTTGAGAATGTCACATTAAACCCATTATTTTCCATCATAATGATAATAACAAGAACAGCAACAAAGAGCATTAGGTTCTGGTATCAGGCCATCTGAATTTGTATCTTAGCCTGAAAATGACTAATGACTCCTTTTGGGGAACTAAGATAACTTTCCTCATCCACAGACTAGGAATGATCAGAGTATATCTATTAGATAGTTGTTGTAATGATTAAACTAAAATATATACAAATAATTAATAAATGTCCATGATGTAGATAGGCGCTTGACATGTTTTCATTCCACGTATGCTTATTAAGCAGCATTTAGGTATGCAGCAATCCAGAACTCAACACACACACACACACACACACACACACACACACACAAAGCTATTTATGAATTTTAACAGGCAATGAAGATGAAAACACTCAAATAAAACATTATGACAGGTAGATTGCCAGGGTGTCATAGAAACCGTAAGTGATAGGCAATGCATTATCAGACCAGAAGATGGGTTTCACATGGAACTCAAAGAGTGGTTTATGAACAAAGTTCTATGTCATCAGGCTCACGGAAGGTTAATGGAACCTGGGAAATCTAGGGTTCGGCATCTAGAAGAAAGTATTCGTGGGACAACATTCAGCACTTGGAAAGGAGAGTAAGCCTGGATTATGAGAGAGCCTGAATACCAAACTCAAAAGTCGAAATTTGCCTCTTTCCAATGAGGAGCCTTTGAAGCAGAAGCCAGAGAGGGTGAATATATATGATATATAATTATAAATAAAATATACATGATATATTACATTATATATTATATATAATCATAATCATATTGTGATTAATGCATGAACAGAATTTTGAAGATAACACTCAAAGAAGACCAGCTCCTGGCTATATGCCTTTGAGGAGCTTGGAGACCTGGTCGTGAAGATAGGGTGGATAGAGAAGAGATAAGCAAGAGAGCTCCATGCGTCATTCCACAGTCACTGCCCAGTTCCCTACTGCAATCTTAATCTACTGGGTCGGCGGGAGGGGGGGGAGGGTGCGAGCAGATTTCCCAGTTAGTTAAAAGATGCTTCTTCCTTAATCAGACCATTTTTTAGCAAGCGAATTCTGACAGGAGCAGAGAATATCTATGTAGTGGTAGCTGCCTCATTAGTACCAGGGAAATGGAGCAGAGAAATGATGCTGAGAAGCATCTCTGTAGGGGAATAAAGGCTTTGAAAACAAAGGAAAATGATAAACACACGAAAAAACTCAAATGAGATTTCTCCATCACTTCTTCTCACACGTTGTTATATGTTAAGATAAATAATACGATTTTCTCTTTTGATGTTTGAGACAGGGTCTCATTATGTAGTCCTAGCTGGCCTGGAATCTCTATGTAGACTAAACCCGCCTTTCACCCAGAGATATACCTACCTCTGCCTCTCAGTCTATTTCTCTTAGTGGTATTTGACACATCCTATTTGAAAACTCTTTCCATTATAGGCTTAACTCCTCCCTCTTCCAGTCTCACCGATTCTTCTTCCATCTGGACCCTAACGATTATTTTACTGAGGTGGCAAAAATGCATGGTGAAATATGAACCTTGTGAAATATTAGTATGGTTTAGGGGGTGCTCAGAAGAGTATAGTGCCCTGAGGAAATAAACATAGTGAACAGGTAGCTTCCACCACCCCCTCACCAAAGAACAGCCATTGTCCATGAGAAGCATGTCCAAAACAAAGACTTGAGTGTAGTTTGCTTTGAGGTCTTCAACGAGACTCTGATAAGCAGGCTGAAGAGAGGTTAGGAAGGGGAAAGAATAAATGAAAACATAAGTCAGCCAGAAGGACAGCTGAATCAGGCCAGTACCCTCTAGAAACCAGTATGGTCAATGCACTTCCTGATCCTTTTCCCTTGGAGAAGCACTGGGTTACTGACACATGCAAACCAACCAAGGTTTCTTTCTTATTTATTATTTATTTATTTATTTATTTATTTTTATTAAAAATTTCCACCTCCTCCCCGCCTCCCATTTTCCTCCCCCCTCCCCCACTCCCCTTCCCTTCACTCTCCAGTCCAAAGAGCAGTAAGGGTTCCCTGTTCTGTGGGAAGTCCAAGGTCCTCCCCCCTCCATTCATGTCTAGGAAGGTGAGCATCCAAACATGCTAGCCTCCCCCCCAAAGCCAGTACATGCAGTAGGATCAAAACCCAATGCCATTGTCCTTGGCTTCTCAGCAGCCTTCATTGTCTGCCATGTTCAGGGAGTTCGGTTTTATCCCATGCTTTTTCAGTCCCACTCCAGCTGGCCTTGGTGAGCTCCCATTAAATCAGCCCCACCATCTCAGTGGATGGGTGTACCCCTCGCAGTCCTGACTTCCTTGCTCATGTTCTCCGTTGTTCTGCTCCTCATTTGGACCTTGAGAGCTCAGTCCAGTGCTCCAATGTGGGGCTCTGTCTCTATCTCCATCTATTGCCAGATGAAGGTTCTATGGTGATATGCAAGATATTCATCAGTATGGCTATAGGATCTGGCCATTTCAGGCTCCCCCTCCTCAGCTGCCCAAGGAACTAGCTGGGGACATCTCCCTGGACACCTGGGAACCCCTCTAGAGTCAAGTCCCTTGCCAACCCTAAAATGGCTCTCTTAATTAAGATATATACTTCCCTGCTCCCATATCCACCATTCCTTTATCCCAACCATCCGATTCCCCCAAGGTTTCCCCATCCTCCCATTAACACTTTTCTCTCCCCATCTCCCCTTAGCCCCATCCCACCCCACTCCCAAGTTCCCAGTTTTTGCCTGGCAATCTTGTCCACTTCCAATATCCAGGAGGATAACTATATGTTTTTCTTTAGGTTCACCTTCTTATTTAGCTTCTCTAGGATCACGAATTCTAGGCTCAATGTCCTTTGTTTATGTCTAGAAGCAAATTATGAGTGAGTACATCCCATGTTCATCTTTTTGGGTCTGGGTTACCTCACTCAGGATAGTGTTTTCTATTTCCATCCATTTGCATGAAAAATTCAAGATGTCATTGTTTTGTACTGCTGAGTAGTACTCTAATATGTATATATTCCACACTTTCTTCATCCATTCTTCCATTGTAGGGCATCTAGGTTGTTTCCAGGTTCTGGCTATTACAAATAATGCTGCTACGAACATAGTTGAACAAATGCTTTTGTAATATGATAGGGCATCTCTTGGATATATTCCCAAGAGTGGTATTGCTGGGTCCTGGGGTAGGTTAATCCCGAATTTCCAGAAAAACCGCCATACTGCTTTCCAAAGTGGTTGCACAATTTTGCATTCCCACCAGCAATGGATGTGTGTACCCCTTACTCCACAACCTCTCCAGCAAAGGCTATCATTGGTGTTTTTGATTTTAGCCATTCTGACAGGTGTAAGATGGCATCTCAAAATTGTTTTGATTTGCATTTCCCTGATCGCTAAGGAGGTTGAGCATGACCTTAAGTATCTTTTGGCCATTTGAACTTCTTCTGTTGATAATTCTCTGTTCAGTTCAGTGCCCCATTTTTAAATTGGATTAATTAGCATTTTAAAGTCTAGTTTCTTGAGTTCTTTATATATTTTGGAGATTTGTTGTGGGGTTTGTGAAGATCTTCTCCCAGTCAGTAGGTTGCCTTTTTGTCTTAGTGACTGTCCTTTGCTTTACAGAAGCTTCTCAGTTTCAGGAGGTCCCATTTATTCAATGTTGCCCTTAATGTCTGTGCTGCTGGGGTTATATGTAGGAAGCGGTCTCCTGTGCCCATATGTTGTAGAGTACTTCCCACTTTCTCTTCTATCAGGTTCAGTGTGTTCAGATTGGTATTGAGGTCTTTAAAAATGGAATGATCTCCCTTGCTCTTGGTTTGGGAGGATCAACATAGTAAAAATGGCAATTCTACCAAAGGCAATCTATAGATTCAATACAATCCCCATCAAGGTCCCATCAAAATTCTTCACAGATCTTGAGAGGACAATAATCAACTTTATATGGAAAAATAAAAACCCAGAATAGCCAAAACAATCTTATACAATAAAGGAACTTCTAGAGGCATTACCATCCCTGATTTCAAACTCTATTACAGAGCCACAGTATTGAAAACAGCTTGATATTGCCATAAAAACAGAGAAGTCGACCAATGGAATCGAATAGAAGATCCGGATTTTAACCCACAAACCTATGAACACCTGATTTTTGATAAAGGACCTAAAAGTACACAATGGAAAAAAGAAAGCATCTTCAACAAATGGTACTGCCATAACTGGATGTCAACCTGTAGAAAATAGATCCATATCTATCACCATGCACAAAACTCAAGTCCAAGGTTTCTTAAGAGAGTGCAAATGTCAGTCATCCATTCCCCAGGTAACTCTGAGCAAGTGATGAAGGGAACTATACCCAGGGGCAAGGCTCCAGCAGCAACCTAAGCATCTGTTGGATTTTCAGGAGGAGTAGGAAAATGTGAAGATATTCACAGACAACTGAGCATCAGTCCATAATGTTGCTGATTCTTCAGGAACCCGGAGAAAGCAACATGGAACAATTAGATAGAAGAGACAGACAGACAGAGAAAGAGAGAGACAGACAGACAGAGAGAGAGAGAGAGAGAGAGAGAGAGAGAGAATAGAGGATAGATAGAAGATAGATTGTTAGATGATAGATAGATAGATAGATAGATAGATAGATAGATAGATAGATAGATAGATAGATAGATAGATAGAATACGGTTAGTTCTCAAAAATGATGCAAGATTGTTAAGGAAGAAAGGGAAGAAAGTAAACAATCAACAGCTATTGTACATCTGCTGCCACAGTCAGAGGTTATACATCTGCTGCCACAGTCAGAGGTTGTGCTTGCTGAAGGTACTCCAAGAAGACAAGGGTAGTCTGCTGATAATGGAAATACCAGAAAAAGATAACCAAAACCAAGTTTTACAAGCTGTGCTTAGTGTTAAGAAAACAGAAGTGTTATAAAGGATCTTAATTAAAGAGAAGGTACCCCCCAAAGAGATCTTTCAGATTAAGTCCATGCAGTAAGAACAGAATAGCCTTGCAAAAATCTCAAATCTAAATATGAAAAGCACTGAAGCAGACAAAGACTTGGTGAGCTCTAGGCCAGGTGTGGCTGTGGATTATGGACGGTGGTCAACAGTAGCCATAGTGTCCGTTTTGAATGAGCAAGCTTACTGAGTATATAACAAACCAAAGTGCAAGTAGTAGATAGGTAGAAAGATGGAACATGTTATCAAAGTAAGAAGAGGAAACATCCGGCAAAAGTCAACTGGAGGAATCACCTGTAAAGCAAACAGAGTTCCCAACAGAAAAAGTCCCCAGGCAGAGCAGAGTGCCCACTGGGGTGAGTTTTGAAATGAAAATAACAAATGGTCCTAAGTAGAGATCACATCATCTAACTGGGTGCTCACACACGAGATAAAAATAGTGACTGGAGTTCCCAGCTGAGCTTTGCCTCCATGACTGAGCCTCCCAAGGCAGAATGTCCTACAGCTGAACTTCCCACTCCTCTCACACAGTGCAATCACTTCGTAACTTTTTAATTCCTTATTGTGTGTGTGTGTGTGTGTGTGTGTGTGTGTGTGTGTGTGTGTGTGTGTAGGTCTCCTTGCTTGTGTGTTTATCATGTGCATGCAGTGCCTAAGGAAGTCATAGAGGGCTCCCAATTTAGAACTGGAGTTAAAATTGTTTGTGGGAGTCCTGGTGTTGGTGGTGAGAATCAAGCTGGGTCCTCTGCCAGAGCAGCAAGTGCTGTTACTGCTGAGCCATCTCCCTGGCCCCACGCAGGTGCTTCTATTGCATGCAATAAGCAATGATGACACCCGCTATAAACAATCTATCTTCTAACTGTTCTAAAGGCATAGCATTTTTATTGTTAGGCTTTTTTTTTTCTCTCCCTGTCACAGAGTTGGGGGAACCCTTTCAGCCTCAGACAGAGAGCCATAGAAGACACCTTGGAATGAACATACTTGGGTTTGAAATGGGGACTGGCCACAACTTCACTTGCAGGGTTAGCTTCTCAGCACATATCACGCATGGCAATTGTGCAACATATATTGATATATATATCCCTGTGAATTAAGAATAAAACCAAAAATGTAAAAGCTAGAGAGTTGACGTGAGTGTTAAGAGAACTCGCTGCCCTTCCAGAGGACCTGGGTTCTGTACCAATACCAGGCAGTTCCTGTAGCTCCAGCTCCAGGAGGGTTCAATGCCTCTAGCCTCCACAGGTACTTACACTTAAATGCACAGATAGATCCAATCCAATACAGACACACATACATATAATTTAAAATAATTTTACATTTTATTTTTAACACAATCTAAATCATTGCGAGTGAAATGTGTCATGAAGCATGGCACCAACTAGAATAGACAAGGTCAAGTGTCAGTAATCTTTAAAGAATAGTATTTCCAAATAAACCATAAGATACCCTAAAAGAAATTGTTCCCACAAAATGAACCTATAATCTCTATCCTCAGAGGAACAGGAATGAGCCTGCAGCAGGAAGAAAGATAGACTTTGATCTATCCTGACAAGCACACTATAGGATAATTAATAAAAATTACTGCATTGGTAAAATCCAGAAGGCCAACCTTGGGAAGAATTCTGTAAATGTGTAACCAGTATCAGAAGAGGAAATGGAGAGATTTCAGAGCTAGAAGCCAATGACTTTTTCTAAAATAGTAAACCAATAAATAGAATTGTAAGTACATAATATATGAGCAACCAAGAAATAAAGTTATCAGTATATATTTGTATGATGACCCTCGGGTAAACTTAAAACTTAAATGCTTTTTAAAAGGGAAGTAGAGAAGAGTGTTTTTTTGGCTTATTGCCCTCTTTTCTGCCTAAAATAAAAAGTAATCATTTATGATATGGTATACAAACAGATAACATCCAATGACTGCTAAATGAGACTGGTGTGTACCAATGAATCAAGTGTGGAAAGCATGTTGCACACCAGCACAAAATCCATATGTCTAAAATGTATATCATTTACAGATGCACAGATGAGGGATGATGATAGATTAATGAACAGATATAGATAGGTAGACAATGGACAGAATGACTATTTTTGGAGATATTTCAGATGATATGGATGTGCATAGATAGATGATAGACAAGAAATATAAAGACAAACATGATAGATATATGATTGATAGATGATATATAGGTGATAGATAGATAGATGATAGATAGATAGATAGATAGATAGATAGATAGATAGATAGATAGATAGAGAGATGATAGATAGATAGATAGATAGATAGATAGATAGATAGATGGATGATAGATAGATGATGATGATGATAGATAGATAGATAGATGATAGATAGATAGATAGATAGATGATAGATAGATAGATAGATAGATAGATAGATGATAGATAGATAGATAGATAGATAGATAGATAGATAGATAGATAGATAGATAGATGATAGATAGATAGATAGATAGATGATAAAAGATAAAAGTTACAGAAAGAAATATTTTAAAGTTCTCCCTTTGCAGCCCAAGCTAGCTTAGAACTCTCAATTCTCCTCCCTCAGCATTTCCAGTGCTTAAATTGCAGACTTACTGCATCACACCCAGCTCTTTTTATGCTTTTTTCATAAAAAAATAAGGAAGGATGCACACCAAAGTACTCCCAATATCGTTGGTTGTTGTTGTTGTTGTTGTTGTTGTTGTTGTTGTTGTCGTTGTTGTTTGAGAAAGGGTTTCTCTGTGTAACAGCTCTGGCTTCCCAATATCTTTTGGATAGAATTGATCAGACAGGAGTCTGCAAAAACTCATCTTCAATTATTTTTGCATGTGCAACAATTGTTTTTTAACATGCCAACTTCTGATTCAATGGATGGCACACCACTGCTTGCAGGAAGTATTTCTGAGTCCCCCAATATCTGTGTTACATAGAAGTGATTCTCTGAATGGAGGGGGTAGAGGACTCCTTTTTCTAATTTCCTGGTCTGGCCCATAAAGACAGACAGCTCCATTCTAGGCCTCTGCCTAAGGACTCTCCTCATGTACACACCCTGAAAAGTGCCTTGTAATTACCAGTTCACAAATGCATCCCCCATCCTCACTTGGGAGCCCCGATCCTGGACACACACATGGGCAGGGAGGGGAGGAAAAGGGACCAAGTACAGCGCTCAAGTAGGAGCTTCCCGGAGACACTGGACCTTGGACTCCAGAGGTCTGGGCACTGCCAGCACCTCAGCTTCTACACATATAGGAAGAACTTCAGTTTCGTTTCTCCTTCCAGGAGCCATCCTGGTTTCGCTTTCCTCAGCGAGTAGGAGACAGAATATCGATTCAGAACAGTTGTGCCTGACAATTTTAATGGGGATTAGATGCACTAATGTGAATAGCAAGGAGTGGAAGGGGAGAGAGTAGAACTCTAGAGAAGTGAAGAGCAGAAACTAATCCAGGATACCATATACTGGGAAATTCTAAGGTGAGATGTGTTTCCTTTTGTCTGAGAGACACTGGGGCGCATAAAAACAGACTAAAACAGGACACAGGCTTAAATTCATTTTTGTAAAACACTTCCAACAGTAATTCCATGCAGTGTGATGATATGAAACACCGCCCATCTGCCTCAAAGTGCTTCTGTTGAGAGGAAAACTGATCTTCGGTTTTATCACTGCTTCTGCTAATGTTTTCATTTAGACTCCAGTTGTATAACCACAGTGCAATATTCAACTTATAAACAAAAATAATGTACACTATTACCAAATGCAAAGGCATATATACAGAACAGTAGTGGCCAGTAGAGCTTGAGGTGATTAATTTAGCCCTTATTCTTTAGAACGGCTCCTTGATTAAGAAATGACCCACCCAGTGACTCTACAGTCACAGCCACAGATGTCAAACGAGCTCCCTGGGTCTGCGATATTTCTGCCACAGCCTTTTTCGACACCTGTTGATCATTCAATCAGAGGAAACCTCAGGGCTGAAGATAAGCCAACTCTGTGGAAATTCCTTCCCAAAATAGCAAGAGCTGAGCAAATTGCTGGGCCTGCAAGTCGTGGTGGGTGGGGCTCAGGGCTGTTTGCGGCTCAGCAACTGTCTTTCATGGTTGGCATTTTTTCACTGTCTAAATCCTCCTTTGGTCCAACAGCTGATTTCCTCCTTTGTCCCCCTCTTCCTTTCTGATTTCCTAGGGAGTGACAGCCACATCCTTCAACAGGGTACTTCTTTGGAAGCAGCTGCTGAAATGCCCACACAGCTGTTTGTAGTTGTCTGACAGTGACCTCCGCACTCACAAGTTTGCTGTTCCCTTACCAAGTCCTTCCGGGAGTGGTGAAAAATGCAAACTTCACAAGAAACAAAACACTGAGGTTTTGCCTTTAAGTCAAATGACTTGCCAAAGCCATTTCTAAACATCTAGCTAGGCTTGCCTTTCTCCTCCACTGAATAAAACTGGAGAGAGGGGGCAGGAACTCATACAACTTAGGGAAGTCTTATTTTTTTAAAAAAAAAGTCATATTTTAAAAACATGAAACTATGCGTTTAAACTTTAATCATGTAAAGACTCTTTAGGTTTAGGTTTCATACTCAAACCACAATTTTTTCTTTGTCTTACTTTTTCTTTGTAATATAAATAGCTCCAGAAAAAAATACATTTTATGGTTACTTAAAAATTCAGTGTGTTTACTAAGTCATTCCATAAATTACATGTGCATTTGGGGGGAGCGCTCTTATAAATAATGTAGAACTGCATATTTTTATATGACATGCCTCTTTTAATTAGGACTATCTCCTCAGTAGGTCTAGGATAGAGTAGGTCAAAGGATATGACATTTCAAAGGAAGCCAGATGAAGATGGATATTCATATTGCAGACTGTAGTCCAGTGGTAATTTGCAAACCAGCAGTCAGGAGCCAAGCAGCAAGAGAGGGAACCTCATTGAAGCTATTTGAAATCAACAAAGTTTGTTTTTAATCCCCAAACCAAAACTTGCAAAAGCCATAGTTTCTTTAAATGATTACTCTCTAATTTATGGCCAAAGAACTTGAAGAATTATGATTCGCTAATAGGTTAACCCATGACAAACCATGGTTTGACATGATGTATACTTATTGAGTAGATGGAATCTTTTCTTGTCATGCTTTCTTTAGTAAGCAATCGGATATGGATTTCAAAAAATATATAGGTGGGGGATAGATAGATTCCTCAAATTTTATTTTCCAGCAATAACAACTGGCAAAAGAAGTTTTCTTATTAGATGATAAATTAAAGCTATCTTTTACACATCACTTTTTCCATTTTAAAATGCACTTTAAAATATTTCATATTAATAAAAATATCATGCGGAGTAAGAAACAGCAAACTCAAGATTATTAATGATGTTATATTAAGAAGTAATTGCATGATATGCACGCTGCAGTAAAGTTTTTCATCCACTCTGACCCAGTTAATGCATTTTTTTCCCTCAAACGTGAACCACTGTGGAGACTGAGTGTACTGTATACCAGGAGAGGAATAGGTATTGTAATTATAGATACGTATACTTATTCTTGCAATCCACTCCATTTCCCCCACAGAGCATTTGCTGAATAAAGTGAAATATAAATACAGTTCCGAGTTCAGATTTTATTTAAGCGTGTGTGTGTGTGTGCGTGTGTGTGTGCGTGCGTGTGTGCGTGTGTGTGTGTGCACGTGTGTGTGCGTGTGTGTGTGCGTGTGTGTGTGCACGTGTGTGTATGTGCGTGTGTGTGTGTGCGTGTGTGTGTGCGCGTGTGTGTGTGCGTGTGTGTGTGTGTGTGTGTGTGTGTGTGTGTGTGTGTGTGTGTGTGTGTGTGTGTGTGTGCGTGCATTTGCATATGCCTGTGCAAACCTATGGAGGCCAAAAGAGGGAATTGAAGTCCCTAGAGGCAGAGTTGCACATAGTTGTGAGCCACTCAACCTGGGTGCTAAGAACTGAACTCTGGTGCTCTCCAAGTGTTAACATGCAAATCAACTTTTCAGACCTCACGCCCAGTTCTTTAATCTATAATAAAAGAGAGATCAATGGAATTGCACAAAACAAAACAAAAAAACCCTGTCATTTCCAGAAACTAGTCACACATCAGCATCCAAAAGCATCTGTGGCTCCAGCCTATTTCAGGTATCCCTTTTACACAGCTTTCCTGTATGTTTGGCTTTGAACATTCATCTGGAGGAAACTTTGTGTTGCTTTTCTAACTCCACAGGACCAAGTGCCTTTGGGATTGAGTCTATGCTGGTTGCACAATATTTTTCTCTTACGAAAACCAACTTGTCCCAAAATCAGTTCTTCTTGTGATAGCAATTGGATAGACTGCTCCATTTTTTCTAGTCCTGCATCCCTATCTTATCTTCCATATTTGTTGAGACTTGCTTGGAGGAGCTGGAGACATGCCTCAATGACTCAAAGTACTTGCCGCTCCACGGAGGACCTGTGCTCAGTTCTCAGCCCTCACATCAGAGGTTCACAACCACCTGTAACTCTAACTTCCAGCCTCTGTAGGTTCATGCACACATGTGCATATACACCCACACACAGATACACATACAGACACATAAAAAAAAGAAAATATTTTTTAAAAAAAGTCTTACACAGGGACTGGAGAGATAGCTAAAGATGATAAAGAGATAGCTAAAGAGCACTGCCTGCTCTTCCAAAGGACTTATGATTAACTCTTAGCATTCATATGCCAGCTCACAACTGTCTATAACTCCAGCTGCAGGGGATCTGACACCCTCATACAGACATACATGGCAGCAAAACCCCAATGTACATTAAATAAATAAATCTTATATATTTATATAAAGATATATACTTATATAAAGACTTGTATATTCATTGGTAATATTTGTTGATGTTTTATGTCTAGGTACTATGGAACATGACATACATACATGATTAAATGTGTACATATGTACCACATACAATCATACATACACATGCGCATATATATTTTAAAATGTAGTAAGTTAGAACCATTTTCTCACCCTCCAAAATTATATTTCAAATGAAAATGGATAATAAATTTTGTTTAAAAACTTGTTAAAAATCTATAGAATTAGCCATATGGCTTTTCCCTTCCAACTTATTAATGCATTGAATTAAAATCTCTATCTTTGCATGGTAAGGCAACTTGGTATTTCAACTTGGATAAATTTAAGTTGTAGTATATTTTTAGTTTAATATACAACTTCTTTCTTTGGTTAATAAATCCATCAAATATTACATATTACTCTTCAAGACACTGCTGTGTGCCTTTACTATATGTAATTTAATATTATTCAACAAATGATGATGTGATTATAATAGAATACATAACTTTATTTTGTCTTTGTTAAGATCTGTGCTTATTTTTCTTAAATTAAGTAAGGTATATTGAAATTAATAGGGATATTTTTTACTCTGTATAGAGCTTTTCTCTACACTTACCCTGTTTATGCAGATTAGAAATGAGATTTCTGGGGCTAGAAATATAGCTTTGTGCAGGAGTTCTAGCTTCAGTTCCCAGCTCTGAGGCGGGGGAGGGGCATATAATACCCAACAGTGCCCAATACTCACATATGAATATAAAGTATGGAATCTGCTCTCACTTTTCACATACAATTTTCATTCTTTGTTTGCTTTTGTTTTGTTTGTTTTTAGTTTTTTTCAAGACAATGTTTCTCTGTAGCTTGGAAGCCTGTCCTAGAACTTGCTCTTGTTGACCAGGCTGGTCTTGAACTCACAGAGATCCTCTTGCCTCTGCCTCCCAAGTGTTGGGATTAAAAGCATGCAGCTCCACTGCCTGGCTCAATTCTGTTCTATTACTTTGGTGTTGGGTCCTTTTTCTTTAATAATTTTGTGCACATACACAAACTGTCAAGTGTCCTGTACCCAGAAGATTGCCCACACAATCAGGCTGCATATGTGCAGTAGATTAAGCAAGCCCTCAGGAAACTGAAGGCTTCTCTGAAGTTCACTAACGAGCAGATGATGATAAACTCAATGTATACCACACTTGATTCTGGGAAGTGCATCTAAGACAGATACAATGTCAGAGGAAGATGTCAAAAGACTGACCAGGCTCAAAGGGTTCATTTCTAGGCCAACTAATAGATCATTGACAAGAACAGTTCTGCAAGAGCCTTGTGTCTCTATTTTTACTGTTTTTTGATAAGAGTTATCCAATCATCTGTCTCTGTTGCTGTCGTACCATGCCTGTTTACTGGTGCAGTTTTCCTAGAAGGAAGCGAGAAGAAAGCACGTGTTCAATAAAGGACATAAATTGACCAACACCTAGAGATGAGAGGAGACAAAAAGACAATAAGTGAGACAATAGTACATTTCTCCCATGGTCTCTTTATTGACATCTTCTATGTTTTGCATCTCTGCACCAGAATCTGTTGTAAAGTCCCAGAGGAGCAGCCTCCTGCCTTCCCCAGGCATTGAGAAGGAGCCTATTAGCTGTCTAAAGCAGGAATGGAAAATGGGCATCTAATGCAGACTCTCGCAGACAATCCAGACCCTAGGTCCTGTGCCAATACTATTAACAATAATGGAGTTCTCAGCTAAAGTTATGTACAAGCGAAGGTCTGAAGCTTTCCACTGTTGGATTCCTCTGGGATCCCACAGAGAACCACCCCTTTCCCATTGCCACTTCCTTCTGTAAGCATTAAAGTTTTGTAACTTGAACCGGTCCTCATACTTTACCACTTTCCACCACTTTTAGGTTTCTTCTACCTTCTCCCTCTCCACTTCTGCCCTCTCCAGTTTTGATTTTCCTTAGAGGATAAAAGGCATATTAAACAAGTGTTTACCTGTTTAATCAATGCTAAGGTTTGAACGTTTTGTTCCTTCCAAAATTCATGTTGAGGCGGGCACCTCGGGCTGAGGGACTCTCCCTCCTATGATCTGTAAAAGCAATTATTCCTTTGTATGTTCATCTGGCAGGCATGCTGACTGGTGTACACCTTCTATTGTCTTGATCTCTGATTTAAAATTAAATTGCTTGGTTCTGGGGTAAAAGAACAAAAGTGTCAAAATGTATTCCCGATGAAACAATACTGGCACTGTGACCTTTAGAAGCGAAATTTAGGGTTCTGACATTTTGGATAGGATTAGATGCCCTTATAAAAACACCCTTATCTTCCACTTTGTACTGCGTAATGAAGTGTCTCTGCCAGAGGACACAGAAATCAAGCGACAGCTTAGAAACAGTAAAACGACCTTCACTGTCAATGAGCCTGCTGGCACCTCCACCTTCCCAGCCTTGAGAAGCACGCAAAGTCAATTTCTGTCCTCCATCTGTACTGTTCTCCGGCACCAGCAAAGGTAAGCTGAGCCAGCTGGACTTTAGAAAGGGTAGCACTCTTGTTCTATGAAGAGTAAGCTCTAAAATCACTAACTGATGAATGGAAGGGGGGCATCGGCCGTGGAAGTAACGGCGTCGAGGATCAGAGCAGAACAAAACCCAAACTCCGCTATCGGGATTGGCCTTCTTCAGAAATGAAACTAGACCAAATAAAGACTCCAGTACTCTCTGAATTCCCAGGGACCTTTCCTATGCCTCGACTCACACGCTAGTCGGCACACTTGGTTAGATCTTGCTCTAGCAGATGACCTTGGGTAAGAGAAGCTGTTAGCTCTCCTCGACTGGCTTTGTTATTAATGAGAGAATAATACAGATTAGGCCATAGTGAGATACTGCACAATAGTTAACAAAGGGATTTGTGATGTCTTTTTCACGGTTATGAAAGCTTCACGCTTAAGACAAATGTTCACTCTCCATTTGTTTGGTTTTTCCAGGGAATTATTTGCTAACTGTTCTTGATGTGTCAGCTCGGTCTGCATTTGCTATACATTTGTTATATTTAGTCTCCATTTCATTACGCCTTGGACTATATGTTTAATACACGCCGTAGTCATATGGCAATTTTTATTTATGGAGTAAGAAAGCAGTTGTGATCTCCACTCAATTTGGCAGAAGTTTTAACTTTAATAGTCACTGGATTTACTATTTTAGGAGAACCCACCACATGACAAAAGTTAAACACACAAGGAGAGTATCCTAGGAGTCTTCCTTCCACTTTCCACTTTTTATATTGGGAATCATAAAATATACCAGCAAACAATTAAGAGCTTGTGAAAAGGCCAGGTGGTGGCTTCCAGCTACAAAGTCAGAGTGGAATATGTTTAAATGCCGGTTCCTTCTACACTAAGTTAATTTCTAAGAACCCAGCCTCAGATCTGGGGCTGCCTCCCAACCCACTCCTGGGATTCCTGATTGTGGCATTCAGCTGAAACATGAGTTCAGTTACCAAATATAGCCGAGTAGAGTAAGAGAAGGGACGAGTGTCTCAGGCCACAGTTGTCTCAGGCCACAGACCAGGCAGTGCTTAATGGACAGGCAAGACCAACCTCCTCTCACCAGGGGAAGGAAGGAAAGCTCCTGTGAAATCCATCGCCTTGGGGAGGCTTCAACCTGACCAAGCATTGGAAAGGTCTGTACGGCACCCTTAACGCACTTACTAGGAGGACAACATTTTCAGAACTTTTAAAGTTGGAAATATTTCAGTAGCTTTGCCTGGCACCGTGTTACCATTTGGAAAATGCTTGGTTTTTTCTTTTACAAGGATAAGAAATGTAACGTTAAATTTGTATTTTATTTCCCAAAGCAGGTAACGCATAAACTTTGCTGGATTTCTCTCTGCCCACACTGTCACAATCTACCTTTGTGTTATAATGTTAGGTGTGTTAAATCATTGTGATAAATTCCATAAGGGTTAAATATGTTTCTGAATGGAGTCAAATTTGTCAAGCATGTGCATGTATATTTAATAGTCAATGAAACTGTAGCTATCTTGACCCTCATCCATAGTTGAGCCAAAATCTGATGGATTAAAATAATAGACTTTAGGTTTAAATAACATTATGACTAATAAGTCATTTTTGAAAGATTTTTTAAATAACTCACAGGACATAGTCATGTTAGTTGGCATAATAACACCAGGGAATACAAAATAATTTTAATATACATATGAATAAAATACTTCTGATTGTGGTCATTCTCGGTGCATTCTGTCAGATCTAAAGATCGGAACACAGTCCTGTATCATGCTGCTGTTAAACTACAGAGAAAACTGTCTTGAATCCAAAATATGACGCCGGTGCAGAATTATTTCAGGCTCATATTACTTTTTAGCATTTTCTAAAAATACTGGCTACCTTCTAGTGTAAATACTATGGTCAAAGGCAAAGTTCATTACTTGGCAATAGAAAACTATTCAAAATCTGTTCAATTGATGTGTATACCAAAATCATGTCCTTTTTACATGATAAGGATACTTTTCAACTATCTCTCAAAGGAACTGAATAGTCTGCTCAAATGTTTAGAACTTTGAAGTCACTAACTGGAGAGGAGGTCTGAGGGTCCTATCCAGCCACGACAGCTTTATAACATGTAAGGTTACACATTCCTTGTCCCGTTGTTCTGGCATCCAGTGTAGGATGGGTCCCTTTATCTCTCTGTCTAGGCTTCTTTGTTCTGCAGCTAAAAGTAAATACTTACATTACCACAGATCACCCTTGACAAGATAGTGAGGCTCCTGATCACCCTGGGACCATTGTGACTTTTTGTTTTGTTTTATTTTGTTTTGTTTTTCTTCTTCTTCCTAAAATGGTGTGAAGAGGAAATATTCGTATTCACAAAATAGTATGACATAATTCTTTAAGATATACCTACTGATACACCTGCAAGGCCAGGACAAGGGTCCCCAGTTCTTCAACAGGGTGATCAGGAGCCTTTGAAGGACACTGCGATTCTGGACTCCATCTAGGGATCAAGGCCATGGAAAGTGAATTTTCGGGTCCTGGTAAAATTCAAGGAAAGAAAACAAACACTAAACAAAGCATTCTGACTATAATTTACAACTGACAAATCATCATAGTGGAGAACATTGGAACATAGTAAATTCATCTCAAATTTAAATGAGAAATGGATGGGTAAGAAATAAAATATATACTTATTCTCAATAGGTTCAATATAAAGAAGATAAAATAAAGAGGGCATGGGGGAACCCAAATGCTCCCATTAACATGTTATATGTGTTGGAAATGATAGAACTGTCCAATTTTATCCCTGAAGTTAAAATAATGTCTTACTTTGGGAGGGAGATTGTATTTAAAACCATGAGGCAAATTTGAGATATCTTCCTGTGATGACAGTGCATCCAGTAATCAAGAAAATGAGTTTGTGTGTTTATTAAATGATTATACAGTTAAGGTTATTTTGCATCAAACAAGATCTTTTTCCCATTTGACTTTTTCCCTGCAGGGCTCTTTGCAACAAAAATATTACAGAAAGGAGGAGAGAGAAAAGAGAGACAAAAAATATAGGAAGAAGGAAATAAACACGCAATTAGTCTAAGGATTCGCCATGGTTCTAACATAGCAAAAATAAACCAGAGCTTTTGTTCTTAAGTGACCTTCAGAGATAGGTTTTATTAATAATGCCAGCAACATTGAATTGTTTAATCAAAAATTACCATTACAAATAAATGAGGATGCTTACTTTAAATGTCAAAATCATTTACAATAGAATTTATTCCCTAAGATTAAGACGTGAATTTTCCATCTCCATCCAAATGCCATCATAGAGCTAAGAAGAATTTATTGATTAGTTTTCATTCTCCCAACCCCCAGCTATTTATTCTTATGCTTATGCACATTTCAGGTGATTATCGAAACATCTCTGTCCCTCTCCGGAGGCTCCAAAGCATCCAGTGACAGTAGACAAGACTAAATTATCTAGGAATCAGTCAGGCTCCTTTCTAACACCGGCTTTTCTTTCCGGATTCGAGCAACTCTCTGGCGTCTCTTGGATAACAGTCATTCTCCTCCTTAACTAAATTCCTGAGATAATTAGGCATGCTGTCTCCAACGGGAAGAGGGGACTGTGCTGTTACATGCAAGTTTCAGTGCTAAGTCTGCCATTTCCTAGAGCTACCTACATATTGGGTCAAATATTCGGACTTTTTGCCTCAGCTTTGAGTAATAAAAATACTAAAGTAGAAAGATGATGCATAGTCTACCAGTTGTCTACAGGGTTAGATGATTTACTAGGAAAATGTCTAACTCAGAAGCAGTCATGGGAAGCCCTGTTTCTATTGTTTGTTAAGGAAATCCTATTCGTTCTACTCTATACTGGCTGTGTGTGTCTAACTTGTCTTCCTGGCATTCTTTTAAATGTGAAATATGATTCTTAAATTAACAGTCATTACTGCCTGTGTCAACAGAATTATTCCAGAAAGTTTTCTGCAAATACACACACATATAATATATATAGTGTACATATATCATATAATATGTAATATATATCCATATATTTTACTCACAATACAGAGAATTATCCCAAATGTTGTGAATATAATTTTTAAATAAACTTGCATCAAAGTCATCAACTCTAAAATCCAGGGTTATTTAAAACTTATAGATGTGTCTATCTTTTCTGTCATTCCATGCATATGTACAAATATACTGCACATTCCAGATCTCAGAAATAAATGTTTCCCAAACACTAGAACTGTAACACTAAGATTTCATATGTTAGGATGTATGATTCATGTGCCAAATACAAAATCTTAAATATAAACACCATATGCTCTATGTTTTGTAGTATAACATAATTCCACAGACTTCCAATGATAATATTTCAAAGAAAAATTGTGAGCCATAGAATTACATATATAAATAATCTTCAAATTAAGTGCTATAAAATTCACAAAATGAGTGGAAGATGCACAGGAAGTTAATACAGTATGTGATCCTAGGAGTTTACATTTGGAAACAATATCTGTTAAGAATACGCAAGAAATCTGAGAACTTGCCTGCTCATATCAGAGGGAGAGCAGTGTCTTCAATACCTTGTGGTACTGGCTAGCCCTCCCAAAACTTTGCAGCACCAAATACTTGCTAAGAGCAGAAAATTGACCCCATGACTACACGTCAAAATTTACCTGCAAGTGCTTTACCTGCGAAGCACTGTGAGGTGACAGCAGAAGCTATTGCTTCTGTGGCACAGTTTGAGGGAGACTAAGCCTGAGCCCCACCTTTGCAAGGGCAGCCACCACCCTTTTCTCCAACCGTGGTGTTTCCTATCCGTCATGGTCTCCAGCCACGGCTGCTGAAACGGAAAAGTACATTTTATCTTATCGCATTTCATGTTATTTGCAACTGTCTGCCTTAAACACAGAGCATATTTGTTCAAAGTCAATCCAGAAAAAACATAAAAGGATGTTTAAGTATAAGAAATTCAGAGCCTGGCAATTTTTTCCTAATTCACTTCTCTTGTGTCTTCTATTATAATGTTAGATCATGGTCATGTAGCTCAGTGGTGGGAGACTCACCATGCCCGAATCCCTGCACCCCAGTTCCCAAGATCAGCAGTGGGGAAACATATAAAGGTATGCTAGGATGTTACTCCTTGAGAAGGCCATTTCCTTAGCCTAGAAAGAGAAATGTCACTCATGGTAGGCACTTTCGTAACTAGATGCTGAGATATTGAACTCAAGATTTAATTCTAACTTCGCTAGTGTGCATGTCACATATATCACAAAGATTTCCCATTTTTACACAATTCTCACTGTCTCATATGCATTGAATATTCTTAATATGAAATGTTTAGAACCAGAAATAGCTCAGATATTACTTTTTTTTCAATTTTTGAAATAGTTGTATATGCATAATGTGGCACATGGGCGATGGACCACCAATCTAAATGCAAAATCATCTATGGGTTATATACACTTTGCATATGTAGCCTGAAAGTATGTTCCTAACTATCATTTTAAACAGTTTTATGCATACAACAGAATTACACAGTGGGAAATTTTCTACTTGTGATGTCAGGTCACCACTTAAAAGATTCTAGACTTTCCTACTATTTGAGGTTTCAGATTGATGGGTAGAACTGCTCAGCACACGCTGATTGCTGGAAAACAGAATGAGTAATTTTCTGCTTCTGAGGCTTCCTTGGATGTTGATAAGAACCATAAAAGTCAGTTATTAGAGATAAATGTTTAGTGTGCTATCTTATACATTTCTGAGTGAGTGAGTGGTGTACATCTTCCATGCAAATGCTGGCAGTTCTGCCATAATCAAGCTCTGCCAGTGACATGGATGGATACATTTTTGTCTTTTCAAAATGTTGGACTTTAATAAATAACCATAAATTTACAAGTCAAACCAACTTCTTTGACTTTAACTGAGGAAGTACTCCTGTTTTGCATTGATGGTCATTATCAAACACAGGTACCCCAATCTTTTTTTCCCTTGATCTTTGTTTATCTGTTTACTTATTGGGAGGGAGGTCTTGTGTACCGTGGCATACGTGTGAAAGTCAGATCATAGCTTTCAAAAGTTGGGTCTCATCTTCTGAATTGCTAAGGCCTCCCTCATTTCTTCTGCGGAACTATGTATTCTAGGCTAGCTGAGCTGCAAGCTTTCTGATGATTCTCCCGGCTCTGTCTTCCATCTAGCCACAGGAGTGCGGGCATTGTAATGTGCACCCCTGCAGCCAGCTCTTTGTGTGATTTCCAGGGATCAAAGTCATCTGACTTGCACGGCTACCCTCTGCATCCCTCCCCCAGCCCCTCTGCTCCCCATGTTAATTACTGCAATAACTGTTAGATCACGTGTTATACTACCTATGTATTTATCTTTACACATGTCCTGCAAAGTGTATGTGACAAAATGACTCTTATAAGAGGCTGAAGAGGCTCACTGCTCAATGGAACAACACTGAAAGTCAAGGCAGAGAGCTGGTACAGATACGGTGAGAATTCTCTGTTGCGGACTAGATATGAACCACGGGCACGGAGCTTTTAGAGAGTGCAGTGTTGTCACCGCAGGTCTGAGTGACCGGCGACTTGTGTGTCAGCTTCAAGTGTTCCATGTGTGTCAGAGGCAAGAGAAACTATTTGAACTGGAGCCTGGAAAGGAGTAAAGGTCTATTTCAGTGATAATTTTCCTGAGTGAGGCAGTTTATTATGAGTGACCAGGGCATGGGTTCACCTGCCATATCTCTGTCTTGCATATACCACATCTTTTTACAGTCCCTGGATCTGTGGGAAGAGGGGCTTTTGTACGTATTGCTAGAGGAAGATATACCATCCCAGTCTGCTGGGCTTCTCTTCCAATGAACATCTCCTGTGACTGGTTACAACAATCTTGGGCAAGGAGCTGACCTCAACAACAGTCAGCCCACGGCAGTGTGGGACTTGGTCCCGCCCCAGTGTTGTGCTATTGGAAAACTGCCTGTTCAGGGATGGACACAGTTGAGTGGTGTTGATGGTAATGTATATGACACAGGAACTTGGACGTGGTCCATGTACAGGGAGACTGCCCTAAGCTGAACAGAATCTTATAATGTCTGACCGCAGAGGTGTAACCATGGAGACATCTAGATTTACCTTGGGATGAGGTGGAAAGGGGAAGCTCTTGAAGTACCAGGTACTCTATCTGGGTGCTCCCCTGTTCTTACTGAACCGTGTTTCAGCAATGTATTAGGAACCCCTTTGTTCTGAAACTATGACAACACTCTATGACACACCCCTGGAAATTCTGGAGCTCGGTGCCATCCAGTGGTGAAATACAGAAATAATTACAGAAGCATGGGAAATAAGCAGTTGACTTGGAATATTTGGACAGACAAATGGCAGGTTAGGAAGACAGAAGTAAAGACATAGCGTTCAGACAAAATTACATGACAACGCGCATCTTGGGGTTTTTTAAAGAAAACCTTTCTCTCACTCAATAATCAAAATAAGGCCAGAAAACACATAAAAAGATACAAGTCAGGAACCAGTCTGGGAAGTCTCAACAAGTCGAAAACAGCTTCTATGGAGCTCAAGGAGCTTGAAAAAAATAGAGAAATGTTCAGTACTCTAAAAGAAACTTAAAGAACAGAAGAACATTTTAAAAATCAAGTAGTAATTTTTCAGTTTTAAAATACACTCAGTAAAATTTGAAGGGCAAAGTGGCTTCCATGGGAGGGAGCTCAAAGAGAAGGAAAAAAAATGGCATGAGGCAGGCTACCAAAACACTTGAGATTAGAAAAAAGAAAAGTTGGGGATAGGGCAGGCAATGAGGACCTGCATGGCTTCAGGGACAATGTGAAGACAGTGAGGATAAGTTCTGTGAGTTTAGAGAGGGCTTGAGAACACCAAAGAGAGGAAATAGAAATAATAAAAGAACACTGCCCAAACCTGGGAAAGACACACATACACACATACACAGACACACACACATACAAAGACACACACACACACACACACACACACACACACACGAAGGCCAGGGGTCACAGGTCAAATGTAACTCAATGAGCTCTACCCCAAGACATCTTAACATGAAGGTCTCAAGGGTGAAAAGGACTGGAAAAAAACCCACCCAAGGCTATGAGAGAAGAGAGGCAGGTTAATTATGCGAGTAAGTGTGTCCAGTTTACCTTGACAGCCGATTTCCGAACAGAAACCTAATAGTCTAGAACAAAGCAGTGTGAGATTCTGCACAGTGCCAAAGAAAAAGCTATCAACAAAGAATCACTACTCAGCAAAACTATTACTTAGGGGGTGCTAGAGAGATGGCTCAGAGGTTAAGAGCACTGTCAGCTCTTCCAGAAGAGCAGGGTTCAATTCCCAGCAACCACACTGTGGCTTACAACCATTTGTAATGAGGTCTGGTGCCCTCTTCTGGCCTACAGGCATACATACAGGCAGAACACTGTATATATAATAAATAAAAACTATCCTTTAGGAATGAAAAAGACATTTCCTGATAAACAAAAGCTGAATATGTGTGTGTGTGTACAGATATATATATATATATATATATATATGTATTCATATACATACATATGTACACACATATATATTCAAAACATGTATCTATAAGGCATACTAAAGAACTTTAAATGGGAATAAGAATGTGATAATGACTAACAAGAGAGCATAGGAAATTCACTGATAGAGTAATTTTTTTCTTTTATTTCTTTTTTTTGTTTTTCAAAACAGGGTTTCTCTATAGCTTTGGAGCCTGTCCTGGAACTAGCTCTTGTAAACTAGGCTGGCCTCAAACTCACAGAGATCTGCCTGCCTCTGCCTCCTGAGTGCTGGGATTAAAGATGTGCACCACCACAGCCCAGCTTTAATAGAGTAATTTTAAAAATTTGTAATATGCTAATGTTGAAATGAGATACATAAGCCATCCCTAATATGGAGCCTAAAATATAATTAAAACAATAACTATGCTAATACATGACAGGCAACATAGAAATGTAAGATGGGAACCAGACTCAGTCACTAAAGTGCTCACCTCAAAAGCTTGAGCATGTGAGCTCAGACCCTCAGAACCCATTTGAAACAATAAGCCCAAGGCCAACACCTGGAATCTCTATAGGCGGAGTTTTCCTGTCCTAACTACCCTCTCACAAATAACCATTCAGAGTCTTAATATTTATTGCAAATGCTTGGCCCATAGCTCAGCCTTGTTACTAGATAACTCTTACATTTTAAATTAAACTGTATTTCTTATCTTTGCTTTGCCATGTGGTTTGGTACCTTTCCTGAGCTCAGCATGTTCATCTTGTTTCTCTCTGCATCTCTGATGACTTTCCTGCCTCCACACTTCTTCCTCCCAGCATTCTCTCGGTGCCAGGCTGCCTCTCCCAATCTCTTCCTGCCCAGCTATGGGCAAATCCAGTTTTTATTACCAGTGAGAGCAACACCTTTTCACAGTGTAAGGAATTATTCCACAGCAAATCTCAGTGACGGGTAGTTAGTAGGGAGAGACAGATAGACCACTGGAAGCTTGGGGGGCCAGCTTGCCTGGCCTATGTGGTTCAGTTCCAAGCCAGTGAGAGACCTGTCTCAAAGGGAAGGAAGTACATGATCTACACCACACACACACACACACACACACACACACACACACACACACACTGCTTGGGCTTGCCAACAACCATAACACACATGGAGGAAAAAATGCAAAATGGGACACTAAAATTCAAAATGTAACAGAAATGAATAAGGTCATATAATCATTTTCTGTTAGTTTATTGCTTCTTATTCTTTGTTTCTGTCTGTATCTCAATAAGCATCTTAGGCTACTATTATTTAAAAATAGGTTTCTATGAACAAAATATTTTTATGTGTATTTGGGGTAGTATGTTCACTTGTATGGGGGAACACAAGTGAATCCTGGTGTGCCCTCATGTTCATAGCATATTGTGTGTGTGTGTGTGTGTGTGTGTGTGTGTGCATGTGGTGTGTGGTATATGTGTGTATGTGTGTGTATGTGTGTATATGTGTGTATGTGTATATATGTGTGTATGTGTGTATATGTGTGCATGTGTATATGTGTGTGGTATATGTATGTATGTGTATATGTGTGTATGTGTGCATATGTGTGCATGTGTGTGTGGTATATGTGTGTATGTGTATATATGTGTATGTAAGTGTGTATGTGTGTATATGTGTGTATGTATGTGTGTATGTACATATGTGTGTGCGTGTGTATGTCTATGTGTGCAGTGTGTGTATGTGTGTATGTCTGTGTGTGTATGTGTGTGTGTGTTTCCCTGTGTGTGTCTGTGAAGGGGAGGGTCTGAAGCTGATGTGGATTGTCTTCATCTATATCTGCTTTTATTGACTGAGACTGAGGTATCTTAACTCATTGATCAGCTAGTACAACAGACCAATTGCTTCAGGAACTCTCCTATCTCTGGCTCTTGAGTGCTGGCACTCAAGACAGTCACCAAACCTTCCCGAGGCACTTTTGACCTGGGTCTTGGGAGCTTAAACTCCTGTCCTCACATGTACAAGGCAACTGCTCTATTCACTGAGCCAGCTCCTCGGTCCCAGAATGGCATATTTGGTAAGTGTTGGGTGATGACAAAATTGAAGTTTATATTAGAAAAAAATCCAAGAATGAAAGCACACTATCACGGTAACTACCATGAGTACCGAGGAAGAATATGAAGAATAGGGAGAAAGAAACTACAACAATATTAGTAAAGAGGTTTAGCCTGATTAAAACCTTAATCAATGTATGAATATATCAAATATTACTTGTATCCTTTAAATGTACATTTTTGGTTTGTTTTGGCTTGGTTTTGGTTTTCAAGATAAAATTTTTTCTGAGTAGCCCTGGCTGTTGCAGAGAACTCACTCTGTAGACCAGGTTGACCTTGAACTCAGAGATCCACTTGCCTCTGCCTCCCAAGTGCTGGGATTAAAGACATGGGTGCCACAATCGCCCAGCTACATGGACATTTTAATGTCAATATATGACACTTGGAATGAGTTTTTAGGGTCAGGGAATGGCTCAATGTTCCAAGCCTGCTGACCTCAGTTTGATCTCCAGGAACCACATGGGAAAAGGAAGAACTGGCTCTCAGTAGCTGTCCTCTGGCCTCCACACATGCATACAATTGCACAAAGAAGTAGATGGAGAAAACATCTTAGCAAAGTTTTAAATTTCAGGGACAACAGTAGAAGACCACATAATGAAGAAGATAGATTTGAAATGCTACAGTGGGGCTCTGGTCCTGAGAGCAGAGGAGACGACAGCAGAGCTGTGGTCCCCTGCCTTTGTGTCTCCCTCTTTCTCCCCACAATCCCCAAACAAAGCTCAAAACGTGTTTGCAATACTAGAGATTCCTGAGGTTTTCTTCATTGCAGGTTGTGATCCAGTGTGGTAGGCGCTAGACGTGGCAAGACTCCAGTCCCATCCCTGCTTTCGTGGTGCTCATTCCTGGGGGAGGAAAGGGTCTCCAACATCTCTATACATTTATTTGGGGCTAGAGGTGTAACTCGGTGATAGAATGCTTGCCTTGCACACTCAAGCCCTAGGTTCAATGCCTGGGACTGAAAGAAAAAAAAAGAAAGAAATATATAGTCATAAGAAGACAAGTGCAATGATAAAATATGCTTCAGTGTACCCAGAATCAAATTGCACTAACCAGAGAATTCTAGAAACTCTTCAAAGGAAACGGAATTTCAGCAAATCCTTTGAACAGGGGAACTGCTAGAGAAGCGAGCGAGAGAGAGAGATACAGGAGAGGGCATTTTAAGCAAGATGGACAGTGTATGAAAGTTCATGAAAATGTAAAAAGTGTGTGGATATTCAGGGTACAGCCTTGGTATGTTCGTATGTTCCAGGGTAGAGATGTGTGGATTAGAAAAAATAGGTAGGAGGAACAGAGATATGAAAGAAACACAAAGACATAGGATAATACCAGGTGAATACTGAATCCAACCGTGCTTATTTTCCATATGCATATATATATATATTTCCATATGCATATATATATATATATATTGGGATATATATATATATATCCCAATCCAAAGGGATGGAGAAGGCAAAAAACTGCTTTACCATGACACAGAGGACAACCAGTTACTTGCTTCAATGTTTGAGACATCAAGCCACTATTTCCTGAGTTAAGCATTCTGATGTCTTGAGCAGGATATGCAGTGCATACATCCTAGACCTAGTATCCTGTAGGCAGCCACTCCCTATGTCAAACCTCCTGTTTTAAAATGAAGGGGCAGGAATAGGCTTGAGTTCTCTGATTTTTGGTCAGGGTGGAACAGATCCACCACTACGGGCCATCTTAATGTTCAAAACACCAAATAATCACACCCTAGGTCAGGATATCTTGTTTGTAGCTATGCCTGTTGTCAACAGCTTTGAAAGAGTAAAAATAAGCTCAAACTCACTCACCTTTAGTAAGGCAGAACAGGACTCACAATGTGGGCCCCCACAGTGGACTGCCCAAGGAATGGAGAGGCAGACTGGGCAGGAAGCGGGCTGTGTGAGGTTGATACAGCATGTGCTGGAGAATCTTCATCCTCAGCTTGTCTGTCGGCACTTTTAACCCAGATAGGCTTTGAAGCTTCTCACACAGGCCAAGGACTACCACAGGGACTGAAGGCATTGACAAGACATGGTCTCACTCACAATCTCTGATCTCTGTTGCAAATTGCTTAACCCATTTTAGCAGCTGCCAGTTGTCCTGCTCCTACGTATGGATATTTTTTTAAGATTTGCTTAATCCCTAATGCTGCACTGTTAAAAATCCCTGAAGAAGGAGAACTTCCTGACACTTATCATCCTCCTTAGAGCTTCCATAGCACCCGTACAGAACTGGCATCGACTCCGCGCTCTACCATCTATGACAGGAAGTGGAAGAGAGGGTCTTGATGAGATGAGTCATGTGGACAGTGCCATTGAGCAGTCATTTCCCCCGTTCTAGGGGAAGAACCTAAAAGTGCACATATTCCAGGAGATCAGAGAAGAACTGTGGCTTGGGGGAGTTTTAGGAGAAATGACAGTCATGCTAAAGAGAACTGAGGGTGGATGGAGAGGAGGAAGGCATTCCAGGCAACTCAAACTCCCGAAAAGGAAGCCGCTGGAGGAAGAAAAGGTCACAAGCTACAGAGGATCCCTCTGTTCCCCCAAGACTCTGTGCTGCTCACTGAAGGAGAAATGCTTGACTGTTTCTTTTTGCTGTTTCTCTCCTTCTCTCTTTACTGAACAAAAGTAATGGAGGTGGATCTTCTCAGTCTGCCTCCTAGCCTGCCTCTCTCACCACAGCCCTGCATTGAAAAGAACATGTCTCAGCATCCAACAGAGTCCCGAGGGAATGAGGGAGACGTTTGCAGCCGTGTATCTCTCCTTTTGAAGACGCCCTTCTTATTCTGGGGTGTTGACTGACACAAAAAGTCCCTGAAGCACAATTTTCCAGGGAACTCGAGCCATCTGGAAACCTCTCTTTGCTCTTCCACGTTGAGCGAGCATTTTCCTAGACCATGTACATGCTCCAGCAGCAACAACTGTGCTGGAAATGAAATATGGAGTCAGTATGCAATCATGCTATTATTTCACTTTTCACCGTGTAAGCAGTTCTTAAATGGCACCTAATCCTGACAAGTGCGGCCCATCAGGTGATGCCTCTTTAAAACCAAAACACGAGTCAGTAAGCAGGTGAGTTAATGTGTGCCTGCAGCAAACACTCCCCATTTGACAATAAGAATCTGCTGCTTCTCATCATTCAGTTGGCTTTAAGCTTCCTTATATATTTCCCTGAAGCTTTAAAACACATTACAGTATGCTCCTCTTATACTAAATTGTAAGGGGGTTAATGATGGATGGAGCTTGTTTTATTAATATGATACTTGTTTTATCTTGCCTGAAAAACTATAACGTAATCTTGCTAAAGTACATGGTGAACACTGAGCTCTGGACTCTTGGTTCTCTTTTGAGGAGAAGATGCTGAGACAGAGGATCTCAGTGTGGATCCCTGGATAGCCTGGAACTTTCTCTGTAGTGCAGGCTGGGCTCTCACTTGCTGTGTTCCCCCTGCCACTGCCTCCCACCTCCTGAGTGCTGGATTACAGGCATGCACATCCATGCAGGACTGAGTGTTGGCTCTCTTATGCAGATCTGCCTGTCTTCTTCTTCCAAGCCTGGTGCTTGTTGTGAGAATCATAAGCAAAATCATCTACACACTTATTCTTGGTGTAATGCCTGTTTCTAGGTGAGCAGTCCACCATTAGAAATGACTAGTATTAGTAAGGTCGCCATTGACTGTTATTAGTTTTTATGTATGAACTCTAGAAATGACAGAGACATCTCACTTCCTGGACAGTCACCTAAAATTTTCTGTACCATTAGGGCATCCATCTTCAGCCTACAGTCCCATAGTATCCAGCAGACATTTTCATGAAGCAGGAAATTCAAAGACAGTTCAGTCACTTTCTTCTGTATCTTGCAGAATGTCTCGCAGAGTCTTTCATGAAACAGGAACCCCGAAGGATCATCTTACCTTTAGGCAAGTTCAGCAGTCCTCTCTCTCTCTGTGGGTTCTTCCTGTCTGGTTTATGCAACAGTCCAGGCAAGAGCAGTTTCTTGCCTAAATGGCTAGCAAACTCTATAAGGAGCCTCTTCAGTGCCCATCTTCCTCTCGAAGTAGATTGGTGCTGCCAGGAACAGACATGTCTCATTGTCATGAAAAACCGTAAGTTATTAAAACATTAAATGCCATATTCTGTAGTCTTTGAAAGATATGATGAATGCCTATCTAACTGAAATATAGCTTTATATATCTAGAAAATCTAACTAATATGACTACAAGCTTGACTATTATTGATGATTATCCATTAACAATCTATATTTTTCTAGGAATCTTGGCTTCCGTCACTGTTGCAGACACCCAAACTGCTGTTTCTAGCATTGCTAGTGTTCCCAGTTGCTATAGCCAAAAGGTCACTGTCTCCTCCAAGAGATACCTTCCTTTCCAGTTTCCAGTGTTCCTGGTTCTTCTGTTTTCTGCCAGAGCTCTGGGGGAATTCTCTGCTTCAGTTCCTGTCTCCAGGTTCCTGCTTAAAGTTCTACCCTGGTTTCCCACCATGATGGTTTTGACCCATTAGCCAAATAAGCCTTTTCCTCCCCATGTTGCTTCTGCTCTTAGGGTTTATTAAGCAAGAGAAATCAAATTAAGACAGTCAGAGTTACTAATATTATCAAGTACTTAACTGAAAGCATTGTTGAAATGACACCCCTGAGGAGGTATGTGATGAGGAGGGAGGGGCCCAGAAAACAGCCTCCTACATTTGTAAGCTCTGTGCCTGCTGAAGACTTCATTAGCTCGTAGTTACTGTGATGCTTTGTGCTCCTTACAGGGTGTATGTTAACCTGGAATTACAAACCATGCCAAGCATTGTAACCCTCGCCTGTAGGCCTCAGACCTGGCAGCAAGATTATGTGTTCAAGGCCAGGCTAGCTGAGTAGCAAGATACTATCATAAAAACCTAAAATAAATACTGGGCAATGGTAGCACACGCCTTTTATCCCAGCTCTGGGGAGGCAAAGGCGGGCAGATCTTTGTGAGTTCAAGGCCAACCCGGTCAACAGGGCTCCAAAGCTACAGAGAAATCCTGTCTTGGTGGGAAGAAAAGCTAAAATAAATAATTAATTAGTCTTAAGATGTGAACACGTGAATATTTGAGCTTTCTTTCCCTTTACAGAATAAAGAAGATTGTTATATTGATTCACCCTCATGTTTCTTTCGATAGGTTGTTACTAAGGATATAAAACAAATCAGGATTATTAGCACTGATGAAGATTCTATGTTGTCTTTCAGAAAACAAGAACGCAGGTTTCCTGTGCCTCCCTCCAGCTCTCCTTTTACAAGCTACGTGTGTGTGAAGGCTGCTCAAAAATGTCAGAGACTTCCTCCCACGACTCCTTCTATGATTCCTTATCAGACGTGCAGGAAGAGAGCAAAAGTGCTGACTTCTTCCCAGGACTCTCTGCGTTTCTCAGCCAGGAAGAAATAAACAAAAGTCTCGACCTGGCCCGCAGAGCTATAGACAACTCTGAAACTGAAGACTTTGACTCCGAAAAGGAGATCTCACAGATTTTCAGCAAATCTCCTAAAAGCCTCTGCAAAGCTCCTTCCCACGAGGAGACCAAATCCAGCGAGCAGACTCCCTCAGAAGGACCTCAGCATAACAGGACAGCACCTGTCCAGCCTCTGGCAGGGGAGCATGCTGAAAAGATCACTTCCCCAGCTTCAAGGAGAAAACCTGGGGTAACACCCTTGCTGGCCAGCCCCAGCTACATCCGGAGCCTCCGCAAGGCTGAAAAACGAGGTGCAAAAATTCCCAATCCAAGTGAAAAGCCCAAAGCTGCCCCACAAAGCAAAGACGGCTCCCAGAACCAACTTTGCGACAAGGCAGCTAGTTTCATTGAGGAGCTGACTTCCATATTTAGAGAGGCAGCCAAGCCAAGAAACAGAAGCCCAAATGGTGAGTCCTCATCACCAGACAGTGGGTATCTGTCTCCTAAAAATCAGCCTTCAACTCTGACGAGTCCCTCGGCCAGTCAGAGCCCCACTGGAGACCAGCTAGACCAACAGGAGATGGAAGCAGAGGTCAAGCTAGCCCAGGGCAGCCTTTGCTACCACGCCCAACAGGCCCCAGAAGAGGCCTTGGCACACACCCACATCCCTCATCCACAGCCCCAGAAAGCCCGCCACTTGCCTTCTGCACCTCGCTTCATCCAGAAGCTGAGGAGCCAAGAAGTCGCTGAAGGAAGCAGAGTTTATTTGGAATGTAGGGTCACCGGAAACCCAACGCCCCGAGTCAGGTAAGAACTTTTTTATTATGAAGGTCCAGTGATTTTTGTTGACTTCCGGTGCTACTTCGGGGAGAAGAAGAGCGGGTTCTTAGAAGGCTAGCCTTCTGGTTTCTGTAGTAGAATTTTCTCAAAAACCTGCCAGACAAAAAATGCTTGCCAAGCAACCAGTACTACCAAGTACAAGGTGTCCCAAGTAGGACGCGTTTTGCTGTTGCCAGAGGCCAGTCTGTGTACGCAAAGAAAAGGCAAATGGACTTGACGAGGCCATGAGAAGTACTAGCAGGCTGTTATAGAGGAGTCCAGATTTTACAGAACCTAGAGGGTGTAAAGTGTGAAAATGATTTCTCAAAAGTATGAATAAAAGTATGATTGTTATGGTTTCTATAAACTCTTCCTTCTAAAATATAGGATGTATACCTTCTTCTGTGCACAGAAAGTTTAGGAGAGGAACCTTAGACAATATTGCAGGGCTTGCAATCAGAAGTCTTCCTTGGACTTGTTCTATCCTTTAAATGAGGACACTTGGTACTTAATGTCTTCATCCTTGAGATGGAAAGTGCAATAAGGAATCACATTCTATTTTATGATGATTGAATTAAACCATATGTAAAACAATAAATAATGAATTACTATGGCCTTGCACCTCGTGTTACCAGGTCTCTTTATTATATCTCATTTCTTAATTGCAAGTCAGGATTAAACTATAAAAATAAGTATTCATTGATTAATTTGAATGTTTTTTATAATTTTTTTAACTCTATTTTATGTGCATTGGTATGAAGGTATCAGATCCCCTGGAACTGGAGTTATAGACAGTTGTGAGCTGCCAAGTGGGTAATGGGATTTGAACCTGGGTCTTCTGGAAGAACAGCCAGTGCTCAAACCCTGTGAATGTGTAAAAGCAAATTCAAATAATTTAATTTAGAAAATAATGAAGTGATAAGGGTGTCAGCAAGTCAAGACAGACTTCATCCTTTGGGTCTTCCTGTGTGTGCTCATGCACAGCTCACCAGCTGTGGTCCTTCCCTCACCACCATTGCTCAGAACTCAACGTGAGTGCAGTTTCCCGGCTCATTAGTGTCAATTTTTTACTGGAATTTTTGATATATTTAAGAAGCTGACAGCAGGGGGCAGTAGAAACCTTCTTAATGCATTTACTGGGCTGTTCTGTAATCTGCATTTATGTATTTTCCAAAGCAATTTGTTTTTTTCAGATTCTAGTTGAGTTTTTTTTTTAAAGAAAAAAAAGCTATCGATTTTAGGAACAAATAATCGGTGAGAAATATATTCATATGCAACTCAAAACAGTGCTACTGGTTTTGAAACTATGTGGTCCAATTTACATGTATGCCTAAAAGAGCATCTTCCAACAGCAATATAGAGCAAATGCATCACTTTTCAAAACTGACCAAAAGCACTCCACTTAGCACCAAAGAACTCAATCAAATAAGAAGGCTATGATTTCATGTTAAAGTTCACTTGGTCATTTGGTAACTCTAACAGTACAACTAAATCACGCCTGGGATTCTTGGGATGGGGGCGGGACTATCTGGGTTTAGACATTAATTTAGTTAGTAGAACAGTATTATTAACGATTGTCTCATGTCATCCCCAGTGTACCAAAACCAATGACCAATGCTCATTAAACATGGCAAATTGTCTCCTGTAGTCATTAAATCTTGGGTAAAATACTTCATGGTCCATTGTTTAGTTAACTGAACATTTTGTATCTCAGAGTTCATTTTTGTTTTATTTATGAGGTAGGGTGTTTTGTTTTAATTCCTGTTCTATGGACCTTGGTCATCTTGATCATGCATTTGGAAGTACACCAAACTCCAAGATTGTTAAACTTTATTGACCACAAAAGACATGCGATGGTCTTAGTGGAAAATCGTCTGTGAAGGCCATTGTGTATAAGGAAGAAACCTTTAGCAAAAAGTGCTCGTATGGGGGCACTGAACTCACCTCAGCCTGCATCAGTCTGGGACACTGAACTACATATTAATGAGACCTAATGGGTTGACAGAGCATCTTCTCCAGGATCCAGAAGTAGCTGATTGTCTTGGGAAACGGAAGGGAGTGTCAAGCAGTCTGAAGCAATCAATGGGCAAAAGTCCAAAAGAGACTGATTGATGAATGTGCAGGGCCCATTGTATTGAAAAGTTGGCAGCTATCCTGGGAAGGGACAGGGTGTGGCTGGGTGGCAGACCAGAGGAAAGTATGCACCGTTGGCAGGTATGGCAGCAGGTGCCAGAAGGCAGAGGTTGGGACTAGAGCTCAGTAAGAAACTGGACTTTTCAATAGTATAAGCAAATGAACAGCAAGACTACAACTTCAGAAGGACATAGGAGTGCAAGGAATAGCTATTCAGTTCTGAAGAAATGAGGCAGAAATTTAGTGCTGTATTTTACTGTAGTCAAGATAAAGAACAGTTTGATACAATGACAAAGCTAGCCTACAGACCTGCTAGAGAGCCTCATTAGAGACCCTGAAATAGGGTCTAAATGGAGATGGCTTCAAAACCCTGAGCTCGATGTGGCAGCAGTACCTGTAATCCCAACACTGGGAAGCAGAGAAATCTTTTGAGTTCAAAGCCAGACTGACCTAAATAGTGAATTTCAGGTCAGTCCGGACTATATGGTGAAACTCTGTATTAGAATACAAAACAGAAGGAAAACCCTGATCATTATCATCCTAATAAATTAGGTGAAGGAGCCCCATCTAAGATGGGTTAGGGGAACAAAAGTGAGAAGCCAGGTGACTTGTTCCTACTTTAAACACTAACACTCTCCACCACCGCACATGTCACAGATGAGACATGAAAGTGGTGCCCTTTTCTCTCCTTTATTCTTCCACAGCCAGAAAAATCCCCACAAGTAAAGGAAAGAGAAAATATGTCTAAGTGGTATTCAAATGCTATGTAAGTCATTTGTTCGCAATTTTAATTTAAAATTTTTAAAGATTTCATTTGTTTATGTGTGGGTGATTATGGCTCAGTGTATTGGTCTGTGTGCATGTATGTGCACACGTGTGTGTGTGTGTGTGTGTGTGTGTGTCTGTGTGTGTCTGTGTGTGTTGCCCATAGAGGTCAAAAGAGAGCATTGAAGACTTCTGTGAGCATCTGATAGGTTCTGAATGCTGGTTCTCCTGATTGAGCAGCAAGCACTCTTAACCTCTGAGCTGTTTCTCTGATCTCATACAAGTTGAACTGTTACATCATCAGTTTCTCCATTTACATCCTGTCCTAATGTTCCTCCTTTTTCAGCCTTTAGAGGAACGTAGGGACACGGCACCCAACACCAACCACGTTCCATGGTGCTCTGCTCTCAGCTTTTGAGTAGATAAGTAATTCATGGAAGCAGGCTGTGGTCTGTGCTTATTATATAAACACTGGGAAGAGAGAGACAGAGCTCTCTGGAGTCTTAGGTCAGCATGAGCTACATAGCAAAATGTGGTCTCAAAACAAACAAGATGGCTTTTGGTATTCTAAAAGAGCATCCTCCTCTTTCTTCTTCTGAGACAGGATCACACTATGTAGCCTTGGTTGGCATGAAACTCACTATGTAGGACTACATAGGACAACACTGGCCTCAAACTCACAGAGATCCTTCTCCTTCTGCTTCTGTAGTGATGGGATTAAAGACATGTGCCACCATGCCTGACCCACTTTCTGCTTTTAAAAATATGTTAAAGGACAATTGTATTTTTTAGACTGCTTAAATTTAAGAGGCCTAAGAAATAAAACTATACAATAATGCATCAAGTAATAAAAAAAGGTTAATTAATCTCAGAGCCAGGAATGCGAGCCAGGTGTTCTTATTCCCTGTCCTGTGGGCCACAGGAAGGCCTCACCACTGAATGGCCGTTTCTGGCTCACTGACAGCCTCAGAGGCAGAAGTGAGGGCAACTACTATGCTTAAAAATCAAGGCATGGAGGAAATAATATTCCAAATATTTTCAAAGAAATCGAAGTGTGGTATTCTGGAATATTTTCTTCATAAAGAAAAGCCCCAGTTCTTCATGATTGAGCCTCCTTTTGTTCAGTACATTAACAACAATTAGTCAGCATAAACTTGAAAGAGTGTAAATATTCTTTACTTAATAGCTGTAAAGAAAATTATGCCTTCTACTCATGAACAGTGGTCTATACACTTTCGTGTTCAGATAATTGTAAGGGTAAACTTATATGAAAGGAAAAATACTTTCAAACGCTGTCTTTTAGGGTTCCTATTGCTGTGAAGAGACACCATGACCACAACTCTTACAAAGGAAAACATTTAATTGGGGTAGCTTACAGTTTCAGAGGTTCAGTCCATCATCATCATGGTGGGACACGGTGACATGCAAGCAGACATGGTGCTGGAGAAGGAGCTGAGAGTTCTACATCTTGATCCATGGTCAGCAGAAGGAATCTGTGTGTACTTTAAGCATAGGAGACCTCAGAGCCCACCCCACAGTGACAGATTTGCTCCAGCAAGGCCACAACTACTCACACAAGGCCACACTTCCTTACAGTGGCAATCCTTATAAGTTTATGGGGGGGGGGGGTCAATTACATTCAAACTACCACAAAAACACTTACCTATTACAGGAAAAAGAGATCCGGTGTGTGCTTCAATATTCCAGATGCTGTTCCTCATAATTGATGCCTATTAGGTCATCCCTATTAGCCTTGTAAAGTTTTATTTAATATATGTAATTATGATTAATTAAATTCTTTCTTTTTATAATTAAAACTCAGCACCTCCAGTGCCTCCAAGTAATTAACATGAACAAGACCTTGATCCTTATCAAAAACCAGAGCAACAAGATTATCTGTATGAAATCCACACAGCAATGTCTGTGGCTATTTCCATTCCCTCAAGGACAATCACAATAAAACACAGCATGGGTCTTTATCTTAGGAAGGGTATCTAGATGCGGTACAAGCACATCTGTGGGCTGTGATGGTTTGGGAAAATATGACAATAACACCATTAGCCAGCAGGTTGTAAATGTGAAGATACAGATTGAGACAGCAATATATCACCAGATTAATAAAATGAAAATAATTGAAAATTATATTTGCTGTTAGCACAACATGAAACATAGTTACAAATAATTTGGAGCACAGTTTTAAAATAACCAGTGAGTGGAGGATGTACATATATAAAACCTCTATATAACATCTCTGTGGATGTTTAATTATATCAACTATAAAATGTCAAAACTCCCTTTCTAGAAGTCAAGAAAAATTATTGCAGTCACCCTTGACCCCTCCTGTTCTCACACCTCATCTCTGGTCCATCCAGCAACCCAGTTCTTTCTCCCCTTCCAATCACCAAAGTCCAATTCTTCTCACACCATTGCTTCCAGTTCTCTAGCCTAAGCCGCCATCTTTCCTCGGATACTTGCATGGCCCTGTAATGGACTTACTTGGGTCTACATTTGTTCATCACCGTCACATGATGCTCACCACAGTTCTTTTTAGTGGAACTGTCATCACAGCATTGCCTACAGTGACTTTGTATCTCACAGGGATTGAATACACTGCCCGGGAAGGTACAATAGAGCATCTCCTCTCTGATTTATCCCCTACTTCGGCCACCATGGGATCTTACTTCCCTCATCGCGGGCCTTTGTGTCTTCTGCTCCTGCTGCTAGGAATGCTCTTTCTTCATATTTTTCCTGTCGTTAATCTTTAGGATATGACCTATAACTATCCTATGTTAAAAGGGGGAGTGTCCTGCCCACACCACAAAAGTCCACTCTCTGGTATTTTTGTCCATAAACTCTTATGCTATATACTATGGTATTAGGTTTAATTTTATACTATAGTATATAATTTTAATATTATATCCTATGGTATTAGGTTTAATTTTACTACACATTTCTTTCAATAGAATAAAAGAGAATCTTTGAGTCTCTGGGGTCTAAAAGAGTATCTGGCATATAACAGGTGATCAACAAATATATTTTGAATAACTATATAAATTTCACTTCTAGGTATACATGCCAAAGAAAAATTTGTCCATGTATTCTCAACATCATTGTTTTAATACAACTGAAAAAGCTAAAAAGTAAATGGATAAATTAAATAGTGATATATCCTTAATGAATCAACTACAGGTGAATTTGTCAGATCTGAAACTCAAAAAAATACAATCAAGACTAAGCAAATTAAAAAGAAGTTGTCTTAGATAGGGTTTTATTGCTGTGAAGAGACATCATGACCACAGCAACTTTAATAAACATTTAATTGGGACTGGCTTACAGTTCAGGGGTTCAGTCCATTATCTCATGGTAGGAAGCATGGCGGCCTGCAGGCAGATATGATGCTGGAAAGGTAGCTGGGAGTTCTACCTCTGAATCTGCAGGCATAAGACACACTGGCCAGGCTCGAGCTTCTGAGACCTCAAGAATCACCCCCTAGATATACACATACTCCAGCAGGCCTGATAGTGCACTACCTCCTGATTACCACTCCTTATGTGACTATGGGAGCCATTTGTAGTCAAACCATGACAGAAGTACATAGTGGCTCACTTAGCAGAGTACTTCATTAACAGTCACAAAACCCAGGGTTGCTCCTCAGAAGTGGAAGAAAAACATAAACAACAAGAACAACAACAACAAAAATAACAACTATAATCCAGACACTCGGGCGGTGGAAGCAGGAAGGAGGCTTGTAAATTCAAAGTCATCTTGGCTACAAAAGGAGACTGAGGCCAGCCTGGGCCACATAAGTATATAAAACTAACATTAATAGTGTTAAAATTATTAACAGTATTAATAATAATGAAAAAATGTTTTCTTAAAGTTACTGCTTGAAACATCTTAGGCCTACTGAAGTAATAAGAACACAGAATAGCTCACAAGAATGTTGAATGCTACGTTAAAGATGACAGTAGCAACAGAGACAAAAAGAAAGAGGCTTTGCTTGTGTCTGCAGTATTTTGTATCAAAGATGTGTGAGCCAATATTTTATGCATAAAGTTGAAAACCCCTGACTTTTATTTTCTTTTACTATCTGTACTATGTATACACTGATACTGTGCATGATTTAGTCCAGAACAAAACACCCAAAAGAGCCAGGTACATATAGTTCAGGGATAAAGCATCTATCTATCCTACACATTCACGGCCCTGGGTTCAGTCTCAGTACCAGAAGAAAATCGTCATGAAAATGTTTTGGTGTCTTGCAAAATTAATTGGAATGATTGGATCATAGTCATTTTCTATTATAAATTTTGTTAACCAATTTTCTTGGCTGCATTAGTCATATTTTGGGTCTTTTAAAACCATATTTTGTTTTGATTTTGTCATGTTCCAATAAAATATTATGTATTCAGTCTCATGCCAAAGACATTTTATGGTATAGTCTGCCCAAGTTATAGCTACAGAATTCAAAGAAAAAGTCAACATTAAGACATTTGCATTTATGTTATGTGTTATGTTATATTATGTGTATGTACATGCACATACACACACATAACTTTTCACAACCAGCTGATTTAAATCTAAAGTCTGATAAGACTTGCCCATCACCATCCCCCCCAGTTCAAATGCCTTCCATTCATCCTGTCATTTGGATAAGAGCAGGCATAAACCAGGGCAGAATCCACAAGAAAACAAAATCCAGTGTTGTGTCTCTTCTACCCAGTTAAACCTAAGTTTCTTACTCCTTTGTCATTATTTGAAATCTTGTTTTCCTTCTCCATATATTTTCATCGATTGAAAATAATGAGGTCTTTCTGTTTTACAGAGTTCAATAAATGTTTCCCAGAGCATCAAATTACTGTTGAACTAGAAATCAAAAGATGCAAGCAACAGAATAGTGTCTTTCAGATGAAGAAATCAAGGCTTCTCTCTGTTTTCTTCACATACTGTTTCAGTGCCCAAGTGTGCATGGTCTGCTTGCTGCTTTGTCCTCTCTCCTATTCCACTGTTCTTTCTCAACCCACTGCTGTCCAATCCCTGCCCACCTGGAATTGTCCCTTTATAACACTGGCTCATTTCTCTATAAACAGAAGGCTCTCATTGATGAAATGGTTGAATATTTTGCTTTAGATCTTGAGAAAATGAAATAACTTGGTACCACTAACCCATGAGATTCCCCCCACTCCACTGCTTGCCAGAGCTGCTGTTGCTGCCTCACCTCCTTTTCTAAGTCTTACTTCCTCTTCTCGGGAAGCACTAGAATGTGTGACAAGCACATTCATGAAGTCCATGAGAAGGCTGCTATCTCAGTAAATCAAGAAGCAAGCTTCAGGGCCTGCAAGATGGCTCAGCAGTCAATGACATTTGGATGTCAGGATTGATGAGATCTAAAGTAGTTCCGAGAACCCAGATGGTAAAGGGGAGAACCAGTGGCTATAGTTTGTGCCCGGGCCATCACATGCACGGTCTGGCATATGCACAGACATGCATTCCCAAATACACATACAACACTAGATGGATGATGGTGGTGGATGGATACACAGACAGACAGACAGATGAGGATATATGATAGATTGTTTTAAAAATAAATAAATAAATAAACAAATAAATAGAAGAGCAAGCTCTATATCCAAGAAAAATAAGAAGTATGATTGGAGTTGTGGTGGTTTGAAAGAAAATGGCCCTGAAGAGAGTAACACCATTAGGAGGAGTGGCCTTGTTGGGGGAGTCTGTTACTGTGGGGGTAGGATATGAGGTCACTTCTCAAGCTTCACTCAGTGTGCCAGCCGACTTCCTGTTGCCCCTGAGTCAAGATGTAGCACTCTGAGCCCCAGCACTGTGCCTGCCTCCATGCTGCCATGCTCCCCATCATGATGATAATGGACTGAACCTCTGAAACTGTAAGCGAGCCACCCCAACTGAATGTTTTCTTTATAAGAGTTGTCGTGGTCATGGGGCCTCGTCACAGCAATAGAAACCCGAACTAAGATGTAGTCAAGAATTTGTTGGTGAGAACTGTCAGTGGTGTCGGTCATAAATGGTAGGAGCCAAATGGGGCATGGTCATCAATTTATCTCTGAGTGCTGAAGCTTCCCCATTTAACAAGAACGCTAATGAGCAAACATTTTAATAAAATTACTTAAAAATAAGGCATCCATAGATAATACCTTTAGAATTAGAAGTTGACTTCCAAAAAAATTAAAAAAATTCGTCGGCTGTAGATTGTAAAGCAAGAGAGAAATGTGGCTGTACAAAGTATCAGATAGATCACTCTGTAAGTTTAAGGTTTCATTCCTCAATGGCCTTCCCAGCAATAGAAATGATGAATTGCATTGGGCATGTAGAAACATGTTAACACATATTAGCGTCTCACTTATAAAGATATTTTCTTATGGTTTCTTTTGGAACTGGAGAGACGACTCGGTGGTTGGCAGTGCTTGCTGTATAATCATGAGGGCCAGAGTTTGTGTCCCAGCACCCTTATAACAAGTCAGGAGTCCTACCAAAACCTGTAAGTCCCATTCTGGTCGATTCAACACGGCCTTCTGGCCTCTGTGTATGTGCACAGTGCATGCTCACACATGTACACCCCATACCACACCACACCACACACACACACACACACACACACACACACACAATTAATTTATTAATTGCATCTTTTTAAAGTGCTTGCTTTTACTACTGTTGATTTGGTATAAACTCCCCCATATTCTGTCTGCTCAAAAACACGGAACTTCTTTCCTTTGTTTCAAATCTCTGCACTGTGGTTCCCTTTTTACCGCCATTCGATGCCAGAAAGAGGATGCTTCAACATCACAAGACAAACACATAGCTGGGAAGAAAGGCAAATGCGTGCTGAAAGGCGCTTCTGTGCCGACTTTCACAGAGTCCTAAATTGGAGTGTCAGGGTCAGAATCCAGTCCTTTCCTGGGGTCATGTCCCCTGCTCCCTGTACATTTCTACTTTCTAGCAACTTCTGCTCTCTTGACCTTCTGTCTCTTAATGGCTGTGGGGGATGGGAATAAAGCGAAGGAAAAGTGATTTCTTCCAATCACCCTCCCCCATGCTCCTAATGGCTCCCCACCCTCTCCCTAACCTCAGTGCTGTGAAGGTCATTCATGGATTGTGACTCTCTGTCAACTTGGAAAGCTTTCCAGACCCAGGCCTCTTGACTATTGTGTTCTGGAGGCTGGTTAAATTGTTTCCTCAGCTTGTTTCATAGTACCTGTTAAATATTTGCTAACGTCAATTGAAGGTGGTTTCCCAACACTTTAGCCACTCCTTGTTTTTGTATTCCAATAATTTTAGCAGGAAGAAAACTCTAAAAATAATGTGAGTAGCAAATACAGGCTTTCCCCCAGCTAGAGAGATTGGCTTTGGTTTTGCACTGTCTCGCTAAGTATTATACCGTGCTGCAAAGCGCTCAGAGGGAAGAGAAGGAGTCTTTGGAGACTTACTGGCTTGAAATTGCTGTTTAACAAGAAGCTGACTGTGAAGTTTCAGGTACCTTCACGGCCAGAACTGTTCAAGCTTTCAAATCTTTCTGATTTAATTTCTTCATGACCCTCTTCTTCATTTGCCTGGGGCGATACCTCACTTCAGAGCAGAGTATGTACAGGTATAATTACAGCAATTACAAGCTCTCTGTAAACACCGCATTCTTTTGTCTGCTAGGAGTTACATTATAAATGTAACTGTGGCAAATATAATTATGTCTAAAATCCGGTGTAGCTTACTACGTAAAGCAAGATGCAAAACTCTTCTCCTCAGCGTGTTCTAGTGACTTGTAGCCATGGAAATACTTCTTTTTCTCTTGTTTTTAGGTCTTTGTGCCACAAAACAGTAATATATTTAATAATCTGCTGTGATGAGAGTGAACGACTAGCCACATAGTAGCTCGCTGCTGGAGAAACATAATTGCTAGCCTTCCCTGGCGGAAAAGCTACTGAACACATGTGGGAACTCACTTCCTTCTCTTGTTTATGAGCTCCAGCAGCAAAGGCTGGCTGCACATGGTCCTTGCAACCTGCTTCCACTGATACTGCAACCTTCAGCCACAAAGCATGTGTAAGGATACACTAGGAAAAGAGGCGTTTTCCCCTAAGGGGATAGAGAGAGCATTTAACCTTGGCTGCTGGAGGTTGAGAACTGTTTCTAGTGAGAGGGATAGAAGTTTGGGAAAAGATTCTCCCAGTAATAGAGGAGAATCTTCCAAAAGGAAGGTGGACGGGGTGAAGGAGAGAAAAAAAAAACAAAAACACTAATAAAAAAAACACTCATGTTGGAAGAAAATGGAATCTTTCTTTAATAGGAAGATCTTCAAAATCATTTTTACAAGAAAAGAGGTTGTCCCAGTTCACATATATCCACAGAGACGGTTCCGACTGTTCTTCTGCAGAGCAGGCAATAGATGTGTAGTTAAGGAAGTCTAGGGAGATGAAGTGGGAAGACCTGATTCAGTCTGATGTCTAAACAAACACAGGTAAAGATGAAAAGTTCTCCACAGCTTTTCATGAATTTGATTATGGTAAAGGAACCAGTAAAAGCCACTCAGCTTTCTAGATAGATAATCGTGTGATGGTATTAGTCAAAAATGAGAAGATCTGTTCAAGGTAAGGTTTTAGTTAGATATAATTACTCCCATCTCGGGGCATTGTCATTCCCTCGGGAACACACCTGGACTGTGACCGGCAGTAACATGGACAACTGTCCTATCACTATTGGACACCATAGTGAAGTCTGATGGAGACAAACACGTACCATAAACTGATAGGAAATTCTTCTTAGACCTTTGGCCTTTATCCTAAAGCCATATCTTAAAATAACTCCATTTATATTTCTTATGGCCTACTGTAGTTAAATCTTTATGAGAATGGGTGATCCTTCTCCCAGCAATCTAAATGGATACAATAATATTAATAGGCAGCATTGCTTGAGTACTTACATATGCCAAATTATCATTTAAGTCTTCATATGCACTGGTTCACTAGTTTCTATAAAGTAGATAGCACGAAGTTATGGACTCTGAGATGTGTGTTTTGCTACAGCTAGCCTGTAGATAATCAAAGTGCACGCTAAAGAAGATGTTTTATAAACACTGTCAAATACCAGTCAGGATGCGGCTTCAATGGCTTAGGCACAGACAAGCTTGCTCAGAACTGCCTTTGATCATTTTAGTTACTAGCCTGCTGGATGCTAATGTGGTCTGGAGCTGATGTACCGTTGGAGGCTCACTAGACAAAGGCTTGTTTGTCAGTCTGCGCTGTTATTGTTGATGCAGTGGAACCTTTCGGAGGCGGATGGCGGTGGGAAGAAGTTAGATCACTGGATGTGCTCTTGAAAAGTCTCTCTGCTTCCCACTCACCATGAGTTGAACAGATTGCTGTATTTATTGCCTCTATAATTCTGGGGAGTCTCACAGCAGATCCAAAGTAACTATGAACCGAAATCTCTGACACTGTGATCGCAAATGTATGTTCCCTCCTTTAAAGTTTATTAATCTCAGGAAATTTGTCGCCATGAAATACAACTGACTAACACAGCACCACGTGTTGCTTTTGTGTTTCTTTCTCCATGGCATCTTACAGTGGTGGTAGCATGTTGGATTCGACATTTATCTATGTTAAAGTTAAATAGGACAGGAATAGTTTAAGGAAATTACCTAATTACCCAGTATTAATAGAACCCACCCATGCAAGCTATGTCCAGATTTCTTGCTTTGGATGGCTACCTGATACTGACAAATAAAGCAGAGTGGTGTGTACAGTGCTTCTCAGAGGATTTTACCCTGACAGAGTTTGGGTTAGCCACCCATTCACATTAGAAACATCTCATTGAGCTGTCGATTATTTCTCTAAAAACAATACCCATACATGGCTTACTTCCATTACCCCAGACAACATCAAGAAAACCCAGAAAAGAAAAGGCACTGTGATCTGTGATTTCATGGTCCTCATGAGAAAACGTTACACTGTGTGCATTCCCAGAACACCTAGTAGTGTTGACATGGGGGGTCAGCATCTTTATGGTAGAATAAGCACTGCAGATACACCTTGAGAAAGCTGAGCAACAGAGCCATGTGTCAGACCTCTTTCTCCCATAAACAGAGCAGTAATGCCAAGAAGAACAGAATAAATATGATTTGTAATCCAACATGATACTATTTGACTCTTATGTTTCATTGCCAGCATTTTAATTAGGAATGTATTGGCATATGTTGGCCACAATCCTGCTACATGGAATTATTCTGTGTGCCAAGGATAAGAGCAAATCATCGCTATCTGGAATCTGGAATAAAGCAGGAAAGGACCACAGCAGCAAGAACAGCATTTCGTTCAATGTTTGTTGATAGAGTTTTGTTACAAAAGACCATGGCAAAATCCAACACAAGATGGCAATTTTTATGGAACAAATAATTTTAACCTTGAAGAGGTAGCTGTTGGAAGGAAGCATCAAGATAAAAGTAAGCATTAGCTTCTCCACTATGCAGGAGCTACCACATGAGAAGTCACTGAGCATATCAAGTTAGCAGAATCATCAGGGGTCATGTGGTAGTGGTCAGGTAAGCAAGGAGACTCTATAAATGCTGACGTGTCCCTCTTGAATAAGTTTCACATACTAGAAGTAGGCACTAATCCTTTGTACACACTCTGTTTTGTAATACCCAAACCAAATCACTTCTACCCTAGATTTTAGCATTTGGGTAAAATTTTAATAGAAGTAGATTGAGCCTATGTTGTAAGGGACTCATTTGTTTCACTATTTCTTAATGGAACAAGCAGATGTGCCCTGTTCAAATTAGGAAGCCATGGGTCTGTTAATTCTAGGAAAATAATAGTTTGCATGGCAGGTATTCCACAGAAGAGCAACAAGTGGCATCACCCTCTGTGAGAGCTGTCGTGTTCGGATTGTGCTTTTTTCCAAACTCTAACAAGCCTTTGCAAGACAAATAATGAATCCACTAACAAGGTGTGTCTATCTCCCTTCAAATCCAAGCAACGTTATAACCACTATATCATCTATAATATATACCTGCAAGACTTATGCTGCCAATTAAGAAAAACTTAATGCACACTAGTCCCTTTCATCTGTGAGTCTTAAACTCCGAGCATTGATCCAGCTGATGTACCATTGCACAATAGCTTCGGATCGTTGGGATTTGAAGGCATGTTCCTAACAAGGCCTAAGAACAGCTCTCTGCCTCCAGCTGCTTCTTCCCACACACACCTCAGGTGTCCAGACACCGTGTTCTCAGAGCACAAGGCTAGCCCTTAGCCACTGTTAATCCAGAGTGTCCCCTGTGCCCAGCTATGGCCTCTGTGTGGGATCTTCCTTAAGTTCTCATCTTTTTCTTTTGATAGGTCTGGTTTTGGATTGTAACAAATCAGGAAAAAGATTAAGTCCAACTAAAACCTGTCATTCATTACAGTTGACTCCGATTGAAATGTTCAATTTTCTCACTCACACCCTTAGAATTAGAATAAATTATGAGCCAATCTGAAAGAGGTGTTGGTTTTATCTTCCCTGTCCCTCATATTAGCATTGCAAACAAGTCCTGTTTCCCTTATTTGGTTTCTTTTGTCTTCTTGCCTCTTTTTTCTCTGCCAGGTCTGCTCACCCTCCAGGTAGGTTTATAGAAAGAGAACTTGGATTTCTTCTCATTATTCCAACATAACATATACCTGAACGGATCGCCTGTGCTTCACACTCTTGGGATTGTGAAAAGCAGGAGTTAGGATTCTGGCATCTCAGTGTTTTCTCAGGTTCTCCCCTACATAGATATACTTTATCAGTCAGATGGAGCAAGTGGATCTCAGATGGTCAGAGTCGTAAGGGGGTGCAAGTCACAAGTTATGCAACTACAAGCGACCAATGAAGGTTCCAAGAAGGGACTCAGAGAGACTCAAAGTGGAGGATTAAAAGCCGATAGCATGGCAAACCATTCCAAGAAGAAATGAAAACGTCAGAGTTGGAGAGATGTTGAGTGCTAGAGACCACGATGACATCTATATCCCAAGTGTTTCCAGACCAAACATGTAAGGAAAAGAAATTAACAAGTGAGAGTTTCCCCCTTTGCCAGCCAGTCCTGGCATTAGTCTGAGCTATTCCAGAACATGCGGTTATGGTCATGATAACAAACATTTAACACTGATGTGACAGCAATTATTCTGAAGGGCCATGAGTCATTCTTGAAAAGATGCTAATAGGATTAGGGTAATGAATTTGGGATTGCTTCCTTATGACTCTGAAGATGGGTAGAGGAGGGGGTGCAGACACGTTGATGGGAAGATGTGAAGCCTTGTCATGTCTCTCTCCAGATGACATCATAACGCCTTTCATAATGGATCAGAAATGAAATTTAAAAAAATTCCCTTTGGATCAAGCTGATACAACGTTGTGTTAAGATTATTAAATCTGAATTCAGCAATGTATTATTTAATAATGGGGACGTACTCTAAAAGACATACGTTTTTGTCATTATGTAAACATCTCAGTGTGTGTTTGGGAACCTCAGATGGCATAGAACAGCAATTTGATATGGACCTGTTCTGCAGGGGTCCAGAGAATGGCCTACAAAAGTTCTCAAATATGTATCGCGCTAAAGTGAAAGGATTTTTGCCCATCTTTCCTTCTCCGCTGGGACTCTGTGTCTACTGTTCTGCTTCCGCAGTGCAATGAGTGGACTGAGATACAGAAAATCAGCATCTCCTTGACGTCTGTGATTAAATCCCTTTATTCACATTTATGGGCCAAATAAACTTCACAAAAGAGACAGATGAGAAGTTCCCATCACAAAAATCCCTGGGGTGTAAGTGTGCTCGAAGGCTAGGGAATCATAGGGTTTGCATGACACTTTCAGACATTAATGTCACATAAAACAGTAAGTGGCCACCATGACAGGTGGGATTTCACCAGATTTTTCTGGTCCTAACTTCAGCCAGGTTCTGTTCTTCCCTTTCTCTCCGAATCCTCTGCTTCTCAGCTTTTGCCTTTCTCCTAATTTTCAGTAGAAATTTCAAATTGTTTGACCACTGACGGTCAAGGAGATGTTCCCCCTTCTAGAATCTTGGCATCAATTGACCCTGGATGTTTCCAGAAGAAAACTCTTCTGGAAGAAATTCTAGTGCAAACTACCATCATATCCTTTAAACATTCTTCTAACTTGAGTCATGAATTAAAAGTACTGGCAAGTAACAATGTCGTAATTTTATTAGCAATTGCTTATATAGAAAGAGGATACATGTGTAGATACATGTAATTGCAGAGCTCTATGATGAATTGTCTTTCCTTTTTCTCATATTTGTTAGGGTCTTTGAAACAAGAGCACCTTAAAGTAATTAAAAAAACCTAAAGTGACTAGATGTAATTTTTAAACTAATGATAAATTCAGAGTAGATAACCAAGCCAGGAACTTCGTGATTATTTTGCTCAGATGAATCATGGGACTTCAAGATTTTGGAGAGAATGTACTGGGATTTGTCCTAAGGCAGAGGGGTGTTATAGAACCAAAGTTCTGAGCCAGAGCAAAGCTTAAAAGTCAGTACGTAGGTGACTGTCAGGGAGAGACCATGGTGATGACACCTACCTTTCTTCTGTCCAAAGAGTGAACTGAACATATGTTGGCCTAAGAAACTCAAACTTAAGCTCACAGATGAAGCAAAAAGATTGGGGATACACTTCAGAAATACTCATTTAAACATTGATACAGCTGATGGAAATCTGTCCCTAACATCAATGGTCACACAAATCATTTAATGTTCATACAAACATTCATGAGATGTTAGACCTGAGGCCGACAAGATTAATCTACATTGTTGAGGACGTGTCCAACACTTCATGATCTGTGGAGGAATGCTTTTCCTTCCTTGGCAGTTTTGGTTTGGGTCTCACAAGTAAATCTTTCACCCATAAGCCCTACTCTCATAACAAGACAACCACAGGGAAATGTGACAGGCTTTATTATGGGGCCACCAGTCAGCCCCCAAATCATGATATGGAGACTGCTTATTAGTTATGAATGTTGGCCTTAGCTTAGCTCTTATTTTAATCTGTTTCTTTTGATCTACGTTTAGTCTCAGAGCTTTTTACCTTTCTTTCTTTCTTTCTTTCTTTCTTTCTTTCTTTCTTTCTTTCTTTCTTTCTTTCTTTCTTTCTGATTGTCCTATTTGAACTGCTTCTCATGTCTGACTGGCTGGTGACTACCTGGTCAGGGCGTGCTCCTTTCTTTCTCCCTCAATCTCTTCTCCATTTCTTGTTCTTCTCCTTCACCTAGATTTCTCCTCCCACTTATTATCTGCACCCACAAGCACCCACTATCCCTCTCCTGCCGTTGAACTTTTTATTAGACCAATCAGGTGCCTTAGGCAAGGTGAAACCAATGAAACACATATTTACATAATTAAACAAATGTAGCACAAGCAAATGTAACCCATCTTTACATCATTAATGAAGGCAAAAACAAATTTAACACACCTTTACAGTTAAAGTAGTATTTTACAACATAAACAAATTTAACACATATTAAAATAGATAAATAATATTCTATATCAGGAAAATATGCTATTTACTGCCACCAAAAATGCAGAATTTTTATACGAGCCATGCTAGGTCATTGTGTATAAATGTGATGCAGACACCAAGGATCTTGAAGACTTAAAGGAAAGAGAACTCTGCTTCTCCATATGTATCAAGATAAACAGGACAGATCTCAAGAGAAAAGGAAGAGAGTTCAAGAAAAAAAGTTAAAAGAAAAGTCACCTTTTAAAATACTATTTAAAAACAAGTAAAACCAGTGCTGATAAAAATAAGAATATATAATTTAATGGGGGTAACAGGTCATGAAGAAATTTAAGGCAGAACTACAAAAAATTTCCAAGTTTGGGAAATGGTTCAGTTGTAAAAAGTGCTTGATGCTGCAGGTAATAGGATCTGGCTTTTTTCCCCCAGTATTCACACAGAAAACTTCCAGGAGTGCAGGCCTGTAACTCAGTGCTGGGGCAAGGGATGGAGACAGAGGATTTCTGGGGCTGCTGACAGCCAGTCTAGGGGAAAAACGACAAGGTTCAGCTTCAGTGAGAGACCCTATCACAAAGGAATAAGGCAGAATTTTAACAAAGCAGGGCATGTGACATTCTTTGACCTCTGTACACTATACACATACTTGAATACACACACACTAAAAATTTTTAAAATTCAGAGGACAGTCTGGAAAAAAAAATCAAAGAATATATTTAATTATTTCATATGGGGCACCATATTCTCCTTAGCCAGTGGATCACATACACACTCGAAGATGATAATGTGGGGGAAAACAGAGACTGGAGGGAAGTTCGTGAGGTCACAGTCCAGAAGCAGAAAACAGGGCTATCAAGGAGGGGTGCTCTTACAGAGAAATATTTGACCACTATTAGCCTTTGCCGGAGAACGACTGGAATCCTCAGGAAAAAAAATCACATCGATCAAACACTGTACACAGTGAGTGTACAAATCAGACAGAGTTCTTGATTCCTCCTCCAGATGAATCAGTAGCTCCCAAACATCTAAAGAATCAATGCCTTTGTGTGGAGATAGTCAAGGATGGACCAGAGATTTGGAGAGTTCTATGGTGTTGCCGGTAGCTCTGGGTGTTGGTGGGATCTCACCGGGTAGAATGTTGAGGACTCTGTAGTACTGGGAACAGCAAGGTAAGAATTGTTCCATCAGAACCAGTGTGCTCGTTGCTCCTATTGAAAAAGCTCAGCAAGTTTAGGCAAACAAAGGAAATCATGTCACCTCTTCAAGTATCCCTCATCTAATCTTTCCATGTGGTATCTATATTAAAACATCTATGAAATGAAAGTTCCAACTTTTCACCCACTAATTCTTCAAGATAAAGAAGATGGACATATGAATGGCAAGCCTCTAAACATTCTTAGAGCAAAAGCAGGGATTTAGGACCCCAATCCAGGTTCGTGTTCTCTCTACATAACAATGCAACTATTATAACTCCAACAGAAGAGATCGCATAAGCAAGATGGTGTGTAATTTCCACCATCATGTAAGGCACCTCAGTGTCAGAGGTTTCGTCTGGGTTTTAACTTTCACTAGCTTGTCTTACAGAACAGGAGAGGTCGATAAAACTACCCTGAATCTTGTCTTAAGGTTTAAACTTTCTGTTACACCTTCTCCAACCATTCTTTTTAAATAATACATTACCTTAGAGCATGACTCTTTCCTGCTACTCGGGGCTCTCCCCAAAGACCCTACTGTGCATTTCTCCCTGTTGTTTAACATAAGTTGATTCATTTTGCCCTAAGAGCACAACAAAATAAAAGCAAGTTCCACGCTCTAAAAGACTGTTTCCCTCTGTCTGTAATAAACGCTGTGAGGGGTCTGCTTCCGCCTTAACTGTACTGCTGCTCTCTGGAGACCTGAGGTCTTCTGCCACTCTGGATCTTTCACCTCTGCCGTCATTACCTTCCTGGAATACTTTTGACAATATTTTAGGATTGGCATTTTTCTTCGACTCGCCAATCGTCTTACCCACAGACTTACATCTAGAAGACACTGCCCTTGGAGAGTGTGCAGCTGACTGAAGGGATAGTTCAGACATTAGAAGCCAAACAGTCTTCACCCCTGGCCTTTTAAAGTACTAAACCAGACACATATGCTTTACTCCACCCCTAAACAGCCACATCTTCCCGATGGTGGAAGCTACAGCAATTATTCTACATAACTGTCACTTAGCATGTCTAAGGCAGCTTAATTTGTTCCCTTCTCATCTGCTACGGAGCAAATTGTTTAGCTGTGATGTTTTACGTCTCAAATTAACTTCCAATTAAAAGGCCTTATAATTATCTTATATCAACCAGCCAAGAACAGAAATTCCCCATATTGAATCATACTTACACTAATAATGACCCTCAAGGTTTGGCATTAACATTTATCTCAGATAGGCTTCCAAATCCATGATGATGATCCTGACTCTCCAAACATCTTGAGTCTGCAAATGTTGGCTGGAAATTTGTGAGAACAAGATTTTTTTTCAAGAGCTACAGTGTCTGCCTCCAGACCTGGCTCAAAATCAGACTACAAAGGCAGATGAAATGAGTGGAGAATTTTTATCTAAATATTTCAAAGCATCAAAATTTGGGTGAAGGTTCATAGAAAGGAAGAGTTTATTTTCTTTCGAACCAGTTTATACCTATCCACATTTATGTATAGCCTGTTATTACGGTAATAAATTGGACTCTTCATCCAATGTGAGAATAACCATTTAAGAAACCTTCTGTGAGACAGTTTATATTCTTGGCTGCTTTCCCTGTTTTAACACACCAAAGTGGCAATACCAAAACAAGCTGTGTTCTTCTTTAAAGTGTTTTAATATATAAGCACCATAACTAAATTCTTACTGGTGGTTAAGTAGGGTATCATAGCTGAAGGGGAAAAGCAAAACAAACAACAGCAACAAAAAGAAACCGAGGAAAATGGACATAATTCTGGATAGTGTCTATGATTGTTCACAATATTCAAGATTAGAAATGCAGATTTAGTCAGTTATCCTAAGCACGTTAGCCATCACTTCTTGTTTATCTGCAGCATAGTGGAATGTTTCCAATCCTTCACCTTAAAAAAAAGAAGAGAGAAGGATGGAGGGAGGGAGGGAGAAAGAAGGGAAAAAGGAAGGAAGGAGGGAAGGAAGGAAGGATGGAGGGAAAAGAAAGAAGAAAGGAAGAAAGAAAGAAAATGGTGAAGGTTAGTGAGATGACTCAGCGGGTAAAGGGGCCTGCCACCAGGCCTGATCCTGAGTTCAATCCACTGGCCCCACATGGTAAAAGGAGAAAACAGGCTCCTGAAATTTGTCTTCTGACAGCTCATGCACCATGGTGCCTTCATACAGACATGTAAATATATAAATAAACATAATAACTTTCAATTAAAAAATAAAACGGTGAGCACACCAAAAGAACCCAAAGACTTAACAGAATAAAGCATTTCTGAATGTAAATTGGAAGGCCTGACAATGCAGGTTCAGACTCAGTTTGCTTTAAAGTTAGACAAACTTAGGGAATTTATTTTAAACCTGACATTTTTCTTTCAAGAATGCCCTGCACCCATTCCATGTGTCTCTCACCCCCACTTTCCAGAATGCAAGCAGCATGCAAAGTTGAACACATAATAAATCTTAGGGGTTTTTAATTGAATTTCAAATTACACTGGGAATACTTTGGGAATACATCCAAATCTTTGGGGAAAACTGTCTCCACACTGAACTTCCTTTTCTCTCTTGGAAGTCATCTTCCAAGCCTTGGATGCTATGACCTCATGGTCACATTAGCCTGAATTTAAGTCTTTCCCCCCACCCCGCCCTAGAAAATGGCTCTTATGACTTGTGGAAAACAGTCTTTCACAGATTTGGGTAAATATATAACATATAATAAAGTTAGCTTATAGATTCATAATTTGACTTTTGAAAAACCCACCGAGTACCCGCTGCATGAGGAACTGATTTTACCATCATGCTCCCCTCCCTACAATCCTCAGAGTAATGGAGGAACGTGGACAGAGAAAATTCAAATAACATTTCCAGTGTTCTAGGTGGGAAATGGGGCGGTCTGAGTCCCCAACAAGTCAGGTTCCCCTAAAAGCCAAAGGGTCGTATGGAAACCTCACACTTCTTCCCTTCCCTTTCTTTCTTCTTTGGAGAGGCGGTGCAGGTCACAGCCAGGTTGGCACACACACTAAAAACCCATCCTGGCACACAGCTGCCTCTCCAGCAGCCTCACAGTTTCACCTAACCAGTTCCCCTGAAGCACAGCAACCACCCTCATAATCAGATGGCTCTAAATGACCTCTGTCATTTCTATTGATTTTTTCCCAGTGGAGACACAGCTGCCAATGGACAGGGACAGTCAAGTTTACCTGAAGAGAGTTAGTCATGTTCAAGTTCTGGAGCCATGTAGTCAGGGGTAAAGAGCACGTTGCTCTGGAGAGGAATAGAGTTCACTTCCCAGAAGCCATGTGGGCATCTCAAGCACCTATAACTTTGGCTCTAGAGTAGCTAACACCCTCTGTCCTACATCCTCATCCTCTCTCTCTCTCTCTCTCTCTCTCTCTCTCTCTCCATACATATATATATACATATATATATACATATATATATATATCCTACATACACATGTGTATATATACACACATTTATATTAAAATTAAATTTAAAAAGTAAAAACTTAAAATCACGAACTGTGACCTGTTCTACTAACAGGTCATTGTCAGAACGTGGCTGGGGACAGAACCAGTCGGTCTCCGTTTTGCTTTAGTCGGCTTCCATGGAGGCTTTGCAGAGTTCCTGACCACAGAGTTCCTGCTGCGATCGGATTCCTTCTCAGCTTTTCACATTCCCAGGCAGAGGCTCCAGAGATAACTGCAAGCAAGCTTAAAAGATCAGGAAGGCTTTTCCTTGGTGTGAGGGGCGATTATGTTTGATCTGTGTCTGCTGCAGTCATTTTCTTTCTCCAGGCTTCCTTCCCTGCTTCTGAAACCTAAAACTGGAGAAAGCCTCTCACACTCCTCGGGGCCCCTAGGGACTGCCCTAATTATGTTTTTGTCCTGACACAGGCTTGCGAAGTGACGGGTGTGCCAGTGGTGACAATTCTACTTGAGTCAGATAGCCTGAGTTCTGCTTAGTAAGAGGAGAACTATTTGAAATTAGTTTCAATTCCTTCATCTATTTTCAAAAAAAAAAAAACCAGAAGATATGTTTGAGTATGTATGTGTATGCTGTTTTGTTTGTTTTTTCATTCTTGTTTCTTTTTCTGGCTCTTTATTTTACTCATTAAGGGGTTAACTGGGCAATAGGAAGTGATTTTCTCTGCATAAGAAAGCTTACTACACATTCTCTAACACTGAACCAGAGCCCAAGGCGCCCTCTCTGAAAGGGAAGAGCTTTTAACAGAGGGCACAAGCCCACCTGCCTTTTGCTTCTGTTTCATCCCTGTGACAAACACCCCAGAGAAACAGTTTCTAAAAGGAGCTCTAACTGACATGTTCAGTGTTTTTAGTTCATGCTCCATTAGCTCCCTAGTTTCAGGACCTGAGGTGAGGCCAAGTGTCATGGCAGAGAAGAAGGTGACAAACAGATGGTCACTGCATGGTAGATGGAGAACAGAGCCAGGCAGGAAGCTGTGCGGTAAGAAGCATGATAAACCCCTCTGAAACGTTCTCCAACTCAACTCTACCTCATAATGACACTGTCAGATATGAAATACATCAGTGGGGTTAATTTACGCATTAGATCAGAGTACTAATGATCCAGTCACCCCTCAGTGATGGGGTCTACCCGCTGGGAGCCAAGCCTTCACCAAAGGTTTGAGAGTTTCATAATCACGCCTTAGCACTGTTGGGATGAGAAAGGTTTTGCTTCACAGTGCTATCAAATTAGCAGCCAAGCGATGAAGCTTTTATCAGGTGTGACTTCTCATCCCACCCCTCCCTCCTTCTTCCTTCCCGCCCTCTGTCTCTCTCTCATATACAAGAGTAGAATTATTCCAAGCTGCTGACTGCTTGTGGAGGGAATAGCTGCTCTCAGAATTCCTCCTGTCCAAGATGAGTGCACTGTCTCCCTGGCTAATGAGGGCAGTTCTTTCCAGTGAAATTTATTTTGGAAAGGAACAGTGGGAAATGTGACACAGTTGCTCTTCGGGGCCTGTGCAACTATGTGGCCTCCTTGTTACTTAGCATCCAGCCAGCCAGGGAGGGTGTTCCCTGTTTCTACTGGGCTCAAACTAAGAAGATATTCTGGGAGGTTACTGCCCTCCCTCATCCCTTTCTGTTGTTTAGGGTTTATTTTTTATTTGTTTTTTTTTTCTCCTGTGAACTGTTCAGATGATGGCATTTCTTTTTTTTTTCTTTTTTTTTCTCATGGTTTATTTTTTTTATATTTAAAAATTTCCATCTCCTTCCCTCCTCCTCCCCCCTCCCTCCCCTCCTCCTCCCCCTTCCCTCCCCTCCTTCTCCCCCTTCCCTCCCCTCCCCTCCACCCATACCTCCCCTCCCTCCCTCTCAAGGCCAAGGAGCCATCAGGGTTCCCCACTCTATGCTAAGACCAAGGTCCTCCCAACTCCCCCCAGGTCCAGGAAGGTGATCGACCAAGCTGAGAAGGCTCCCACAGAGCCCGTCCATGCAGAAGAATCAGAGCCCAGAGCCATTGTCCTTTGCTTCTCAGTCAGCCCCCGCTGTTGACCACATTCAGAGAGACGGGTTTGGTCGCATGATCCATCAGTCCCATTCCAACTGGAGTTGGTGATCTCCCATTAGTTCTGTCCCACCGTCTCCATGAGTGAACGCACCCCTCTCGTTCCTGACTTTCTCCCTCATGTTCTCGCTCCTTCTGCTCCTCATCAGGACCTTGGGAGCTCAGTCCAGTGCTCCAATGTGGGGCTCAGTCACCTTCCCCAGATGATGGCATTTCTAACAACAAAATTCAGACTCCTAACTAATAAAAAATATTCCTTCTGATCTGACATAATCATATTAAGCAAATTAAGCTAACTCTGAAAGATGGATATCATATGCTATTCTCTCATTTGTGGTTCCTAGATTTTGTACAGGCAAATAAAAGCTTGCATTTGATATATGATGCAACAGTAGGGGTGAACAGTTGAGAGGAAAAAAGGGAATAGTTGGGAGAGAAGGGGAAGAGTAAAGTGGTATGAAATATAACTTTCTTAATATATGTTGTGTACTTATAGGAAAATGCCCTATGGAACATGGTGTTGTCATTTATAAATATATGGTGGTGGGGGACTGATCCCACAAGGGGAACGAGTCCCACAAGGAACAGGTCACCCCAGGCTTTGGTGGGTCCCCTTGGCAGGTGAGAGACAGACAGATACACCACTCAGAAAGAGTTTGGATATAGAGTTTATTTAGTGGGTTATGGAGGGGGAATGAAAGGTGAGAAAGAGGGGAGAAGGGAGAGAGGCAGAAGCTGCCTCTCCAGAAGAAAGGTGGTGGTGGGGGAGTCTGCTCAGTCCCCTCAGTGGTAGGTGGGGGTTGGAAGTGGGCAAGTTTGTCTCTTAAAGGGACAGGGTAACCAGGTGACAGACCAGGCCAGCAGATTATAACACATGGTTCTATGGAATGTATGCTGTCTTAGTCAATATTCTATTGTTGGAGCTGTGACAATTCTTATAAAAGAAAGCATTTCATTGGGCCTAGCTTACATTCAGAGGTTTTATCCACTAACATCATGGGAGGACATAATGGCAACATGCAGACAGATGTGATGCTGGAGAAGTATTGAGGGTTCTACATCTTGGCAGGCAGCAGAAAAAAAGAGAGAGAGACACTGGGCCTGGCTTTAGCATTTGAAATCCCAAAGACCACCTCCAGTCACATACCTCCTCCAACAAGGCCACACCAGCTCCAACAAGGCCACACTTCCCAATAGTGCCACTATGAAGGAGCCTACGGTGCACATTTTCATTCAAACCACCACATTTCCAAAGAAAAATGTTTTCAAAATCTTTTCTATGTTGTCTTCATAAAACCTATTTTATTGCAAAATAAATGTGAACAAGAACTGGATTTTCTCTCTCTCTCTCTCTCTCTCTCTCTCTCTCTCTCTCTCTCTCACACACACACACACACACACACACAAACACACACACACATATAGATACACACACCTTAATATACAGATACATTCATATAGATTCATATATATATATATATATGAGTCATACACTACCCAACCCAATTGTTGAAAAAAATTGATAGTGTCCACCACAATAAACTGACAATTATTGAACACCTACTAAATATTAGCTCTGATCAGGAATGCAGGAGGAACATAACAGAAAGAACATTTTGCCCTCTGGAGATGACATTTTAATAGTAGGGGTGAGAGAAAAGAAGTGATGGATGTCTTGCATAGCATCTCTCTCCCATGGATGTGTTCAAACTCTTAGGTTAGCGTCTTAGCATCTCTCTCCCATGGATGTGTTCAAACTCTTAGGTTTGCATCTTAACATCTCTCTCCCATGGATGTGTTCAAACTCTTAGGTTTGCATCTTAACATCTCTCTCCCATAGATGTGTTCAAACTCTTGGGTTTACATCTTAACATCTCTCTCCCATGGATGTGTTCAAATTCTTAGGTTTGCATCTTGAATTTGTCTAATAATCCCTTCCTGATTATACTGTTTCTACACAACATAAGCACATGGGGAAACTGAGGCACAGAGCATACACTGTGCCCAGGATCCCCAACGGAGTGACTCCCATGTCTGGAATACTGGTTGTGCATTTGGCCCCGGAATCTGTGTTTTCTTATTTAAAAGTATTGCCCCTCTGTTACCTGGCAGGTTTTTATAAAATACCTAAGAGAATCATGAAACAAAAAGAATAATTTAGTTTATACTTATTTATAGCATTTATAGATTTCTTGATACCTATTTTTCCACAATATATTTCGAGAATTCCAAGGGTGGTCACTGAAACATCTTATTGACTTTACAGGTGATCTCATGAGTCCGTTCAAGCTAATTATCCAAGAGATTCTCATTGTTAGACTAGGATTGTGTTTCTACGGCTAACCCTATTGCTGAAGGCTGTTTGTGATAACTCCATAAAGTAGAGAGCAAGCACCATGCATGTGCCTCTAATGAGCAGCAGGCAATGGAGAAGTCAGCCTCGTCCAGATGAACGCAAGACTGACTGGAGATCTGGCTACTTCAGTCTCTAGATAATCTATCAGCTTTGCAGCATTGATCCTGGTTTGGAGTGGCACTGTTTCCCTGGGAGCTTTTCTGTTTTCATCTCCTCTTGTTTCCAAAACTCAAATTTCATACACCTACTCTCTCTAAAGTCTGAGGCCCAGCCTTAAACAACCACTTCCTTGCTTTCTTTAATGGAAAGCGGAGACCTTCTCTTCCACTTCCGCCCACTAAGGCTGAATGTAGGAAGCAAGATCTTTATCTTAATTTAAGCATTTATTTATCATCCATTTACAATGTCTGATCTACATCCAGCCCACAGGATACTATCCCATCAGTCTCTCCCTGGCTCAGAGATGACATTGTTGTGACTATGGGTGTTTGTGGGTTAATCTAAGACAGCTGCTGAGGTTATCCAATGGGAACTTTCCACAGCCGGGAAGAGTTTCCATTCATGTATGTTTATGATAGAGATGTGATGGTAGAATGATGACTTGTGCAACCATTTGGAGTAACTTAGTTATGCCAGTTTTCTTAAACAAGCGCTGAGAAGCTGCCATTGCCAACCCTGCTTTTCCCAGTTTAACACCAGATAAAAATGCCACTCAGCTACACAAATCCGTCCTAAGAAGAACAGATCCTGTGAGGGAGAAATCGTAGGGTCCCCCTCTTGCTAAACCTAGCATCTTAGTGTTTTTTCTAGATGTGCGGCTGGCTCAAAACTGACTTTGGGCAAATGCTACTCGTAGTAATATGAGAAACATGGATTTCCTGCAGGATACCTGAGAAGAAGTAAATGAGGAGGGATAAAAAGAGGGAGGGGGACTGCCAGCAAGATCAGAGCACTAAAAACATATCAGAAGTTGTTTAAAAATCCCCAGAAGCAAGAATGGCTAACAAGAAAAACAAAAATTTTTAGAAAGGCGGATGTCTGCTTTTCAAGTTAAGATTTCTACTGCTCCTGCTCCGTAAACCTTCCTTGTCTCCCTGTATGCATAGCAAAATTCCTTAGCACATGGAAAACACATTTTCTGCAAATTAGAGGAAGAAGCTGAAGTAGCCCTGTACACAGAATATACATAAGGTATCGTTAATGTAGGGTACTCTCTGGTACCCCACTTGTCCACAGAGAATACATCCCAAGATTTCCCATAGGATACCTGAAGTAACAGGCAGTACCAATCCTACAGACACTATTTTTCCACATATATAATTTGCCAATTATAAATTAAATTTATACGTTAAATGCAAAAGGCAATTAATAACCATGATAGTCTCCAGTAATTCAAAAACTATTTCCTAGTCCAAATTTTTCCCTAAATCTGTGTGGCTACCCCCTTGCAGTAAATGGCTCGGTGTCACTTACTTTCAGGGGATCCTTGCTCAACGCGGCCCTGGTACTATGAGTTAGAGCAGGTCTTGTGTCTTCCACCCACAGATGTGATGCCTTTGCCATCCTGTGCCCTATCACATGCTGTAGCTCTAACTTTTTGTGTCTTACTATCGTTGTGTGTGAGCTGAAGCCCTTCTGATCTTGTACCTTGAGGCTGTCTGGAATGAGTAAGGGTTACTTGAACACAAGCGCTGCTGACCCCATCACTGAAACTAATGGGGGTGACATAGACAGCGTGAACTCTTTGGATACATGATGATTTGTCTCACGGGTAGGATAGAATGAGAAAAGGATTTCATCATACTATGCATAATAGCATGTGATTTAAAACTTATTTGACTTTTTAAAATTTCTGTCATTTTTTAAATATCTTCAGAATCCTGTAGACCACAGCTAATTGAAATCACAAAGGGCAAAACCAACTGAAGCTAAGAGGTCCTGTGTGTACTGCTGGCCTTCGTTTTCAAATAGCATACCATAGGCCACGTTGTATTTGATATAAGTAGAGAATATATAAAGGATGCCAACCAGGCATTTCCAGGTCCGCACATATGAAACTTCAGACAGGAAAATCTTGGATGAGGAGGAAGTACTATCATTTTCATTCAATGAGCAGGATCCTAGAACCATAAGTTTCCATAAGAATTTAAGCCTCTGGGGATTCACTGAGGTATCTCACAGGCATTGCAGCTTCCATAGGTCTGGTAATTATCAGGTCTAGGATGATGGACTCCCCAGCTGACAGATGGGGAAGACTGGTGAGCTTTGTAAAAATCAAAGTGTAAGCGTGTTATTGTCCCATTTAACACATGACAATTGCAGGACAGAACTGCTAATGGTTTACCTCCAGCACAGAGAGGAACATGTGGTCCCTCTCATGTCCTGAGATGCATTATTCTTCCTGCAGTCCTGTGAAAGTCGCTTCAATTTGCATTTTGTAACTGCATCCTTCAGTGCTGACTACCATCACAGACTACGCTCTTCACATCAATAAACAATGCCCCCTTTCCCTGAACACTCCCAATTTCTACTCTGAAGTTTTAAAAAACGAATCTAAACCTAAAACTTTACTTTCTTCATATTAGTTATCTTTGGGCTTTCTTGGCCAGTTTTCCAACTTGTTAAAGTATTTTGGAGTTCTGATTCTCTCATCCTTTGATCAGTTGTAGAAGTGAGCCATGTGCCTATTCCCTACCCGGGGTTTATAAGGTGTGGAAAGAGAGCATCTGGTACATGTGGGGATGGTTGCCAATCCACAGTTAGGCAGGAGCTTGCAGCTCTGAACCCGCAGTACTGAATCTTTCAGTATCTCGATTTCTCTAAAACAAACCTCTGACGAGCTCGCCTAAGATTATTATGGAAACTGAATGATATAAATAAGTGCATTGGCAGTGTGCTTAGCTGCCCTGTGTTCTCACAGGACAACGATATGACCAGTTATTATGGCTATGAATCCCTACAGACTTATATGAAAAAATCTCCCTCTTTTAAGCTCCTAATATAATTGTCAAATATTTGCTTCTTTTGAAAAATAATTTACTTTTGTTTATGTGTACATGTGCATACATGTGTCAACGGAGACCAGAAGAGAGTGTTAGACCTCCTAGAACAGGTGCTTATGATGTGCCTAACGTGGGTGCTGAGGACCAAACTCAGGCCCTCTACAAGATCAGCATGTGCTCTTTACTCCTAAGCCACCAAGAACACTACTGTACATCAGATTCAACCGCCCCAAGTGTTCAGCAGAGAAAAGGGGAATGGGAACATAGAATCTCATCTCAAACCATTGGTTTTTTGTCTGTCTGTCACTTTGTTTTGTGAAGGATGAGAGGGAGGGAAAAGTTCAGCCTGCAAAGGGCAGTAAATACTCATGACTCCATCTTAAAATGGAGAAGACAGTCTCTGCTCTCTCAGATGATAAAGTAGAGAAAAGATTATTTCCATCTAACTCAAGCGGGGATGGGGAGGACCAAGAGAAAACTCTACTCCTTTAAGCAGATGATATTGCGTCTAAGGGTGTATACAGAGAAAGAAGTGCTTGTGTGATGGTATTTAGCACTATGCTCTTCCCAGTAACTAGTTTGGGCTAGAGTCTCAGAAGAGGAGGGTGGAAGGGTGATTTTGTAGCATTATTACCTCCAGGGTCTCAGGCTGCTCAGGTTATGGGCATCATCTGCAAAACTTAATGTATAGGACAAGGCAGGTACTGTGATGTTTATGGTGAAACCTGTAAAAGTTCTATGGTGACAAGCCAATGACACAAGACAGTAGAGATACACAGAATTTACAGAAAAACCTATATTACACGTTGGTTTCTTTCTGAAATGTCTTAAAATTTTTCTTAAGTACATTTATTTATTTATTTATTTATTTATTTATTTATTTATTTATTTATTGTGTTTTGAGACAGGATTTCTTTTTATAGCTTTGGAGCTTGTCCTGGAACTCTCTCTGTAGACCAGGCTGGGCCTCAAACTCACAGAGATCCCCCTGCCTCTGCCACCTGAGTGCTGGGATTAAAGGTGGGCACCACCACTGCCCAGCTGTACTTTTGTTCTTAAAGTGAACTATCTACATGTAACCTAGGAACGGTGATAAATAATAGGAAATTGCAACTACAACTTGAAGAGAATGTAATTGAGAGCAAACCTAAGCCGGCGAGTTAAACCATGAGGCTGCCATTTATAGTTTATGCAGTTGAACCCATGCAGCATGGGTTTTGAATGATAAAATTAATCCTACAATGATACTACTCTAAAAATTAGAATTATCAGTAGAGCACAGTGTCTCACCTCTCAAAAAAAGATTCAGTGTTAGAGAAATCAAGTCAGAAATGTAAAGGTTTGGAGGGGAAACAGATGTCCTTACTAGTGGGTATTTAAAACAATTTTTTAAAGTCAAATGTCTCCATAGAGCTGTTTTGCACTGTCTCAATTCACATATCATAAATATCAATTTGCATATTTAAGTTTCATGGTTGCTTTATCAATTAAATAATTATATGTTGCTAAAATAAACTAATTGATTTCTCACTATTTCTTTGATTTTTTTTTTTTTTTTTGGTTTTTCTAGACAGGGTTTCCCTGTAGTTTCTAGAGTCTGTCCTGGAACTAGCTCTTGTAGACCAGGCTGGCCTCGAACTCAGAGATCCGCCTGCCTCTGCCTCCCGAGTGCTGGGATTAAAAAGGCGTGTGCCACCACCGCCCGGCTTATTTCTTTGAATTTTCAAACATCTAATAACAGATACCTTGAAATTTTAACCCTTATTCAATTTTTCCCATTACTAAGACATCACACAATGATACTCTTTAAAAGGAATATCTTAATTTAAGAGAAATGGTACCCTACAAACCCACAATTTATTTCAATATTATGCTGACAGAAAAAAAGCTAAAGATACCCATCAAATAGTCATTTAGTGGTTGTTCAGTTTCAGAAAAAGGTAACCTCACTGGGTGTGGTATATCACACACCTGTAAGTCCACGACTTGGCAGCCTGAGGCAGGAGGATACAGAGTTCCAGGGCACAATGAACTTCATAGTACGTCTGAGGCCAACCAGGGCCACTTAGAAAGTTGTTTCAAACTATCAAAATAGATACATAACCATTACATTGTGGAAATGAGAGAGGAGAGAAAAAGGAAGTGGGGAGGAAGAAAGAGACTATTTTAAAAACAAATCTTCAACCATAGAAAGCCAAGTAAGTATTTGATAGTAACTTTTGATAAAGTCAATGAAATTCTAACCAAAATGAAGGCATTGATGATGGTACTGATAATCAATTAATATGGAGTTAAATATTTTCAAACATTTTCTTATGTGATCTTTTATTTTCCCTCAAATCCTTCAAAAATCATAACTAAAAAGAATGAGTCTGGGTTCATAAATATTTAACCATTAGTCACAGCAAATATAAAAAACAAAAGCTAGAAATCCAGGTTCATTTCTTCCCAGGTGTATTTCTGAATACCAGCAAATATTTTTGATATACATAGTGCTGAAATTAGAATTTGGTGGAAAATGAGACATAATCAAAGAGAAGAAAAGAGGTATTCAGGGGTTATTGTCATTTAAAAGAGAGAGTTTCACTTTGTCTGAGCCAATATGCAATCACGGATTGTTCATCAATATAAAAATAAAACAAAGGAAACATGCTAAGTGCGTCAAGCACACCATCCAATGAAAGAACAATGACTATACCCACGCTCCCCAATCTACTAATATTTAATATATTCCAGTTCTGTGGGCCTCTGGATAAATAGAATTAAGATTTGAAACCAGGTGGAACTGAGGAAACTAGAAGATTTGGAAAAATTACAAAATACAACAAATCTCTAGAATTCATCAGAATTTAAGATGGAGATGTTCATGAGAATCTAAAGAGCTCTGGAAGGGTCCGCCCACACCTAGTGCCCCCTACTCTACTCTGCTTGCGTTTCTTACTCACTGTCAGGACACATGCTTACATAACTTCACTCATCAATCTGACCAGCCAAAATTAAAATTTTTACTATAGCAGAGAATTGTTTTCACTTATAAGAGTGGTCAGTTTTTAGTTTTGTCTCCTCTCAGACACTCACCATGAATTCTTTAATTCTTAATTTTGTTTTCTTGCTGTTTGTTATTCTATTCTAAATCTGCATTCTTTTACTAAACTATAGTGTTTGCCTTTGCCACAGTGATGTTGTGGGCAACAGTTTCTAGGAGTCTGTCTTGTTACTAATGATAATTTTGCAGTTTGAATTGGTGGAAACATTTTCAAAGTACTATTTGTCTTTTACAAAGGTCTGAATATCTTCATGAATTTTGACATTTGGTAAATTCATTGACAAAGTTATATAATTTGTGTGCTTATTGCTTATGTTTGTCTCTTTGAGACAGGGTCTTTCTATGTAGCCTGACCTCATCTGAAACTCACAATCTCCCCCCACCCGTCTCAGCCTCCCACGTTCTGTGATTGCAGGCCTACAACTATCATGCCTGGCTCTTTTGTTTTGTTTCTGCCATAGAATAATGAAGAAGAAATCTCAAATTAAGGCATTCTCGTTAGAATCAGATGCTTTGCATCTTAAACTCTGATGATTTAATAATAAGCTGAGTTTATTTGCCTTTTGGAATACTACATATATTTTATTTTTTTTATTTTCTCATTTTTAAATTATTGACCAAGGTATTTTGCCCATCCTTTAAATAATTTAGGGCAATCCAAGAGTAATATGAGAGAGCAGCTAGCCACATTTGTGGTTTGGTTCGAACTGGTAGGAATGGGCAGCGAGTAAGGCAGTCTCAAGCTTTGGGTGTGAAAGTGGTAGAATTCTTGAATGCTTTTCATATTTATTACTAGAGAATTTAATTAAAAAATAATAATGATGACAAACTAATTTATCTTCTACTCTTTATGGCGGTGAAAACAAACCTGGAGACGCATTTATGAAGACATTCAAAAGCTTCAGACAGTAATTCTAAATAATTTCATTTTGTTTTAATTAGGTTAGGAAGTGATGATCCACATTTCATAACCTCTTGAAAGAACACTAGCAGCAACAACAACCACAAAAGGCAGAAAATTGTGGCTTTAGAGCCACCTATCAGGGGATGGGACCCCAAGAGCAAATCCATACTTAATAAAATAGAATTAATGGCAGTGTCCTTGGGACCAGTGGAAACATCTGACTAATATTGTGGTGTGATTGTGCAGAGGAAATAGGGAGTGACATCGCCAATTCACAGATCACTCCAACTTTTTTGAAGTCATGAAAAACTGAATCAAATTGGGGGAGAAAAGACAGAGGAAACCCCAAGAGTTTTCTTTTAGACAGGGGAAGAAGTGGGTGAATACAAATCTAAGTATGAGGTAATATGTTTAAATAAGTCTGGCACTCTAGGATGATGAAGCCCTGAACGCTGAGAGCTTCATATACCACCCATTGGGTCTCTGGGCTCCGAATTCTAACCGGCCAGAAGAAATCAATCATGGCCTTGGCTTAAGTTTGTTTGGTTGGAAGCAGAATGGCAAGCACGCTCCACTTGGTACAAACTCACACTGCATCTATAGTAAGAAGGATGTGGAGATCTTGAAAGATACATTGAATGGAAACCTTCATTGTGTGCTAGGCAGAGAGCATCCTTACAGAGCGAGTTTCTGGTACAATTGGTTCATCTTAAAGATGTGAAAACCAGCCTCAGAGATGTTCAGGAACTCATCCAAGCTTATCCAGCAGGTAAAGAATGATCTACTTGACAGCCTGTGCCTTTCTGCTCATGTGAGGAAAGAAGGAACCACGTCTGAGAAAAGCACTCAGAGTCTGTGAGAAGATGACCCAGTCTGGAAAGAGACAGCCTCACGATGCTGCAAAGGAAGTCTCCAGAAGACAGTGATGGACAAGGAGACCCGATGGGCTGAGGGAGGAGGAAACTCACATCCTTCATGCGTGTGATGGAACAACTGAAAATGTTGAAAATGCAACCAACAGGTGACGTGTGTGGAACAGCAGACAAGGGAAAGGCAGGCTACTTGAGAGAATGTCAGCGTTGACACCAAGGAAAAATGGCATCAGCCCATGCAAAAACTTTTGATGTTGCCACATAAATAAGAGTCTATGTTTCTGCATAGCCGTTCCTAATGTGCACTTACGTATGTTAACCCAGTGTGTTGCTGTTGTTTGTTTGGTTTTGTTTTAAGAGTTGGCCTGCTTCATTTAGGGAAGTTGTTCTTATTTTCCTGAATCCAACGTGGGCTTCCTCACACACCAAACTGCTTCCCTAGTTGGGTATCTGACTTGCCAAGTCAGAAGCCTAACATTTTGAGAATTCCCCATTGAAGGAACTGCTATTATTTATGACAGCAGTAACTGGAACTACTGTTTATTTCCTTTATATCCATTCCCCTCACTCCCAGCACAGTGCCTGGCACGTGGTCCACCATCACTAGGTCTTTGGCCAATGCAGAAAATGTCCCAGGCTGCAGAGGAAGCCAACTGGCTCCTTTTTATGGGTATAGGAAACATCTGGCCATTGATCTTTGTGAAGCATTTGATGTGTGAGAGACTGTTGTTATTAGACCGTTTCTTCTACCTTGAATTTGTTTTGTGTGACTTCTTCTTTCCATTAAGAACATAATGCTAATCCTTTTTTTTAAATTATTAAAAACACAGTCTCACTTTTCACACTCTCTTTTTTGTATTCTGCTTCTCAGTCTTCAGGTCACCACTATAGGGGTGGCAGTAGAACCCATCAATGTTAAGGTGATGATATTTTACATCTATTTTAATATGGAGATACCTGTAGAGTCATAAAGCCACCGCAAGAGACTCTCTGTCACTACGGATGGTCAGGTCTCATAGGAATGACAGTTATTTATAGAAAATATCTTTAATTTTTAAAGTAAAAGTAACAACATTATGAAGTATGCCATAATGCTGGCCTAGTAAGTACATTAAATTGCATAAGGTTAAGTAAATTTTTATTTAAAAATTGATTAATTTTATTTTATATGTATGGCTGTTATGACTGCAAATATGTCTATATATTACATGCCTGCCAGGTGTTTATGAAGACCAGGAGATGGTGTCTGATCCCCTGGAACTAGAGTTATACATAGTTGTGAGCTGTCATGTGGTGCTGGGAACCAACCCCAGGTCTTCTGGAAGTGCAATCAGTACTAATTACCACTGAGCCATCTCTCCAGTCCATTGTATTAAATTATAAAGGAATTTTAACTGAGAAGCAAGCAATTTAAATGTCCTCAAAATCCCATATGTAAAGAAACCTTTCTCCTATTCTGCCTTCCTCTCTCACAAGTAGAAAATCTGGCTTGAGAAAAATACTGGAATTCAATCTTTGAGCTCCCTCATCATGAACTACCAGCTTTCAGTTTATGTGAAGAGCTTTGGAGGTCTTTAAAGGATAAACACATCAAATTGTTGTACTGTTGATCAGTATGATTTCGGTGGAGTAAAATACACTTTATACAATGTGGAAGAAAATGCACTATAATGAAACAGCCTTTGCCTTTAAACAGCAGAGTTTTGAGAAACTCTCCTCCATGTCTGTATTTTAATTATTTAATACGAAGTAAAACATTTGTTATTTTAATTTGTTTTACTGAGACAGAGTCTGTTAATGAAGTTTGAAATAAAAAATATGGAATATAAATCTACCTTTACTAAGGACATTCTCTACTTTTTTTTCCAGAAAAAAAATGTGTTTGTTTATGAGTTTCAAATACTATCAATAGAAACTAAAAGGGTTTGTGTTAATGGTAGTTGGGAACACAAAGTAGAATAGAGAACTATAGAAACCAATGCCATCTGAAGTAATTGCGGAGCACCAAAGACTGAAAAATCCACACCCACTTTTAGCTTTTCCTTATGTAGAGAGGGGAAGGATGCCTGGATTTGCCTACAGGGAAGGGCATGGGTAACTGGTGAGGGACCACTGTATGCAGCCCTAAGGGCTACTGGGGAAATGTGTCATTCTCTTGGTTTCTACAAAAGCAGCTTTGAAGATATTTCTTTGAGAAATCGGACTCAAGGTGATTATTAGAAGAATCTAAAATTAGCAGACCAATCATCCATGCCTCTGCTTTGCCATACAATTAAACCAGAGGGTGAGGGAGTGGCCATAGTGACCAGCTAGCTGCTCCCTTTCTGGATGGACCTTCCTTGCCCAGTGTACCAGACTCAGATGAGAGAAGCAGCCCATTCCAAGGCAATTGCTTTAATCATTTATTATCCAACTGTGTCTTGCAGCATTGTGGCTTAGCTGGACACTTCATTCATTCTTTATCCAAAAGCTTACATTTGGGTGGTGTAGTTGTTATAAGGTATGGATCTTGTTCAGTCAATGCTCAGATGCAAGTGGTCACCTGAGGTGTACTTTTCAGTCATCTTAAAAATCTATTTTATGTTTATAAAATGTGTTTAGGACAATCTTAAAAGATAACACTATGGATCAGGAAAATGCTTAACCTCTCAGTATATTTTTTATATCATATTATATATATATATATATGTATAAAATTTTCAGCTGTATTTACTTGTGTGTGTGTCTGTGTTTGTGTGTGTGTGTGTGAAGAGGTATGTCTGACACTGTGTACATATGACAGTCAGGGAACAACTTGAAAGTCAGTTTTCTTCTTCCATGTGGGTCCCAGGGGTCAGACTCAGGCCATCAGGTTTGGTGTGCAGTAAGTGCTTTTACTGAGTGAACCTTCCTGTTGGCCCCTCAGCACAGTTTCTAACACATGCTGTACACTTATAAACGATAGTTCACGACACGAGTACCTTTCCAAATGGGAAACAGAATCAAAGAATAAAAACTGACTTTCCTTTCTCCTTATAGTCACAGTTTTATTTTTTAATTTTTCAAAAATGGGACTTTGGAAGTAAAATTCCAGATAATGAAACAGAATATAGTAAGATATTTTCAAGTATGTGAATTAATACCTGAATTAAAAATAAATTAATACCTGAATTTTTTTAAAAAGTAAAAAAGGCCAGAGATATGTCACACTAAACCCAACAACCTGAGTGCAGTGTCTGGTACCCATATGATGGAAGGAGAAAACCAACTCCCACAAATTGTCCTCTGACCTCCACACCCATGCCACATTTTAGGAAAATCTATTTATTTTAAAACAAAAATACTCATTCCCTATGCCTGGCTTAAGATCTTTACCTAATCTTGTTCTTTAAGCCATCCAATCCTATTTGTGAGAAATATAAGTTAATGTCAGTGTTAGTATTCTACTTTAAACTAACTTAGCAACAATAAAATAAAGAGAAAGTACAAAAGTTTATGCTGAGAGAGGCACCAGGAGACGTATCAAATCTTCAGGGCACCAGCCAGATTCCTTCATGCCTATGATATGCTGAGGATTCCCTTGTGTCTGAGGCATGAAGCCTGAAGGAAATAAGACTGTCCCGCCTAAAGCTTATGGCTTTGTTTATTTTCTGTGTACCTGTCATGTGCAGATTAACCAAGAGCAGAGCCATGTGCCTGCAGTCACTCACTCCCGAGGAGCATCAAAATCCATTTGACTTGTGGGCCCAGTACCTGGGAGGCAGAAGCAGGCGGATCTCTGTGACTTGGAAGCCAGCCTGGTCTCCAACATAGCGAGTTCCAGGACAGCCAGGGCTATAGAGAAACTCTGTCTTGAAAAAACAACAAAGAAACAGATCACTGACTGTCCACTCAGGTTCCCACTTACCGTTCATTCGGTCTCCGCTGGTCCTGTAGACTTTTACATATCCAAAGGTGATCCAGAGGGTGTGAATCTATTTCAAGGCAAAAGTCCCCTGTGCTCCTCAGGCACCAGCATCTCTTTGTATGAATGCATATTAAAACTGTTGTCATATAACCTTTAACTCACTCTGGACATAAAGAAGTAGTACAACTCAAGGAAGAAACCAATCCCAGCCTGTTGTCCTCCTCTGCTGTCCCCTTCTTTTCTCCTTGCATGGTGTTGCTATAAGGTTAGCAGGTTTATAAAGAAGCTGAGTTCTCTTCCGGAAACTTCACTGGGAGAGTTACAGCCTTACAGCATTGGCAGACATATGGGACCCTTGAAGGAGAAATGGAAAGTCAGATACAAAGGAGTTTCTGTCTTATCTTTGGGGTGCAGAGAGAGTTCACATCACAATGCTGGAAGGTACTGTATAAGAGTTAAGCTATAATTCAGGGTTGATTGGGGACCTGGGCATCAGTGGGGTTGAGCTAGTAGCTGCAAATGGAGAAAGAACAGAGGCCACACCACATTTTGCTGTCAACATTATATAGAGAGAGTACAAGGGAGTGTGGCCTGATTTCTGGGAGAGGGAAGAACCCAGGGTCTGTGATCTAACAAGCAAAATCTCCATACACAAAAGTGCCTCTTGAGTAAGATGCCCATGTGCACTGAAACGCAGTAGCAACCTTCTTGAATAATGAGAAGTTCTGGTCCCGTGTAATTTTAGAAATCTGTCATTTTGAGATTGGTGGCCCTGCCTCCCTTCCCCCGGTGAGAACGTGGTGGAGGCTGGGAGCCAGCACAGGGCAAGGAGACTCATTCTTTTAGCCTCTTCCCTCCTGTCCACACATTTCCTGCTCTCAAGGAAGTGCGTTAGGGAAGAAAGGTGAGGGGACAGAATAGTGTTTGAGTGGGTGGCTTTGCTTTCTCTGAGCTCCTGATGGCTCATGCTAGCTCGGCGTCTCATTGAGTGCTTGTGTAAGCTCCTTGGCATCTCAGTCCTCAAGTGCCCCTTAGTCTGGCAGAAGCACTCTGAGTAGTCATTTGAGAGTCCTTTACCATTGGCAAGTCAGTTATTCCTTGCCAGCCTTTCCTTTCTAACTCACTCTCTTCTTACCCACTCCAGGGTGCCCTGTCGCGTCTACCCTAACATTCTACATATCCTACATTACATGTCATCTTCCCTGGCCCCATATAACAGAAGTAAATGTTTATTCCTGGATATTCGTACTCAGACTTCCATCTGGAATTTTCTGAAATAGATAGAATTTAGTCATAATTATTCTTCAGCTTTCTCAGACACAGGTCAGTGACCCACCGTCTGTGTATGGCAAATGCAAGGTCAAGTACAGATCTCTATAACTGGTCCTTCCTCCATCCTTAGGCTTGTAGCTGGGAGGCAGCACCCATTCCTCATTCCTTGCATGGGAGATCTTACCAGTGATTGGATGATGGCAAGCAATTTTTTAACCAGTTTTTCTTCCCCGTTTTGTTTACTACCTGTTTCCATCCTGATTTCTCTAAAGGGCTCATGAGTCTCGAAACAGATTTTCATTACTTTTTAAATGCTCTCATCTGCGGCTCTATTTCAAACCTTCATGGTTGCCTGGTCCTGACCATATTTGTGCGTCAGTTGACATAGAGGCCAGAGGAGCCCCCACTCTAGCATCCTGTTACATAAGTGAAAATGGAATTTCTCTGGCGTGGTATTTATTGTCACGATGCCAGGACCTCATCATAATCAACACTGCAAAGGAAATACCAAAGGAAGCAATAATGATGTGCCATTTGTTGTAAAGCCCTAGTTGAGGTGTGTCTTTGTTCTATGTTTACATAATGGCAAGGTTCACTTTATAATGTAACTTTCCACAAGGCAATTGAAATAGCAGACTCGGAGGTTATTACAGGACTAGGTCAGAACATATGAACTACCCATATGGTTTTATGTGCTCTGAAATACCTTCTTAGAGATCTGATGTGGTGCTAGAAATTTCCCCTTTGACTCACAGGGAATTGCAAAGTCTTTATCAGAAATATTTTCCTGGGAAGAAAATAGCAATGTGCAGAAAGAACCCTGGGACTTTTAGGCATACCAAGCCTTTCATGCTACATTGGTTTTGATTTTGTCTGCTAGGGCTCTTGGCTTATGTAGTCTCTAAAGAGGAAAGCATGTGTAATAACTGGGCAGTGCCAATAGCAAGAGTGCAGAGGGTAAATTGCAGTGCAGTTTTGCTGAAGGGGAAACAAGCTGTCATTGAAAGTTTAGAGCATGTGATATTGACCCCACCTTTCTGATACATAAGGCAGGAACTATTTGTTCTTGAACTGAGCAAATGACAGCTGCACCTTGACATCGGATTTCACCACCCGAAGACAGGCTTAAATCAAAATTCAAACACCGCTAAACTATTTTAAGATAACGAGTTCAAATATTCGTTTTGGAAATGGAAAAACATTATTGCGGTGCTGATATAGGAACAACTTATGAGAAATATGGAGCCTCAGGGAGAAGGTAAAGTGTCTCACCCCACAGTCACTGAAATGCGTCTGTGTCTGTATAATAGCTACATGGTATCACTTCTTCATCGCTCCGTTTATTTCATAGGATTGCTTAAAGGAACCCTGTTAAATGAAATGAAGGGGTGTGATAGCACAGGGGTAATTTCACAGCAAGTGTGGACTGCAGCAGGTCATAAGGCCTTTTCCGAAGATGAATGATAAAACTTCTAGCTTGTGAAACAAAATAGTTCAGATCTACAAAACAGAGCTCATGACCTCTAAGAGAAACGGTGCACATTCGTGGAGGGCACGGGCTCTCCACACTGACAGCCGTCACCTTACTCAATCCTTTAAGAATGGAGTGGCTCATCCAGTCCCACCGCCAGCTAGGAAGGAAACAGACGTTAGAAAGTGCTAGAAGGGAGCACCGTGTTGACATTGCAATCCGAAACCACCCCTCAGCTGCTGGTATCAGGTTCACACATAATCTGAACCAGACAGGTTTCTTTTGAAACTTTGCTTAAAAGTAGCTTCAGTTGGAGCACGAACACTTCAACTAGCAGGAAAGCAATCATTCTCAGCGGTCCAAAGGAATTTAGAAAGTATTAAAATGAAGTGACTCCACCAGCCACCTTCACAAATACTGTCTGCTCTGCGGAGCCTATTTCTGGGATCATATTATTGGGGAACAAGATAAGAAACTCACTGATTCATTCAGATGAATGTTTAACTACCTGTTCTTGTAAGCAGTGGGTACTGGAGCAAGAATGTGAGTTTATGGAAGGTAGACCCAACCGCATTGCCCTGGAGGTTTAACCCGTAAATATATTTTTACAAAAACTGGGTTTGTGTTTTCATATTTGCCAGTTGGATAACCTTCATGGAAACAGGTGTAGATTTATTTAGTTTAAAATACAAATGCACACAGATATGCTGGTATAACTAAGGTATTTTGTTACTAGCCATTGGCTCTTCAAAGCAGAATAACCTAGAACAACAGAGGATGCACTTTCAGTGGAAACAGATAAAGCACATCTATCTTGAAGAGAAACTGCCTTACGTGCCTGGCCACGGTACCCTGAAGCTAGGAAAATGACAGGCATATACAGCCCCATCCAAAGGCCAGATCCCATGGAGTCCTTTCCACTCAAGGCCTCTCTGGATGGCTTGCCAACCACAGAAGCCCGTGGAGACCCAACGACAACTACTACAAGGGGCTTCATTAGAACATCGCTGCAATTAAAGCCAAAGTGCAACTGAGAACCCCAGAAAACTGCACCTAAATCTGCTTGCCAATTTCCTTCCTTGAGTTTTCCTTCTGTTAACTGTTTTAACATGTCTATTAAACTAATGTTCAAGGGTACAATCTCAAGGACCAAGGAGAAACTGCATTTGTCAGCAGGAGAAGACACTTGCTCAGGAATTGTGTGGAGGAAAGAAAGAGTGGATTCCTGCAAGTTGTCCTCTCCTTTCCCCACGACCTGCAAGCTAGCGCATGCTCATAGCACACAGCAGTACCCCACCATAAGTAAGCAAATAATTTTATAAAAATAATTCATTGTTTGAGGCAATGTATGTTCCAGGAGATCTAATACTCTCTTGTGTCCTTCTTTGTCAACGGACACACTTATAGTGCACAGACAGACATCAGGCAAAACACCAAATACATTTCAATAAATAGATTAATTTAAATTTCTTGACTGGGACTAATGACGAAAATCCATCAAGGAATTAAAAGTTTGTGGGATGAACCTTAGAATGCAATTACATATAGACTAGATAGAAATATGCAATACATATTAGACAACATTAAATTCTTCAGGATCCAAGGACATGTATGTACTTACAAACTTTAGTTCTTATCTTTGTAGTTTGAGAGAAACTTCATTTCAGCTTGAGTTCTCGATCTTCAATTTGATCACGAGTTGATGCAGTCTCACCTTGTTCCCTTTAAAAGCCTGTCTGTTTTCCGGAACTCATTTCTTCATTTCCCTTGAGGACACCAGTTCTTTACATTTTGGATTTTGGTTTTTGGTTTTTCATTTTCTGATGAATACCACAATCATCAGCAACAATTCCAACTCATAATCTTTCCACGTATATCCCCTGAGTGTTTACTGTGAGTCAACCAGATATGTAGAGCCTAAGAGTAAGGCGGGGAACACCCAGAGACCATTCCTGCCCTGTCTGCATAAATGATTCCACTCAGGTGGTGGGGCCTGGCAATATGAGCCATCCTTGACTGAGACCTGGGAGAGGCTGACAGATGGGTCAGGAGACAGGGCCAGGAAAGCACACAAATGGGAGAACATGGACTGTTCCTTCAGGAAAAGTTGTCCCTAGTCGGGCGGTGGTGGCGCACACCTTTACTCCCAGCACTCAGGAGGCAAAGGCAGGTGGATCTCTGTGGGTTTGAGGCCAGCCTGGTCTACAGAGTGATTTCTCGGACAGCCAGGGCTTTGACACAGAGAAAGCCTGTATCAAAAAAAGAAAAAGAAAAAGAAAAAGAAAACAGAAAGAAAGAAGGGAGGGAGGGAGGGAGGGGGAGGGAGGGAGGGAGGGGGAGGGAGAGAGGGAGGGGGAGGGAGGGAGGGAAGGAGGGAGGGAGGGAGGGAGGGAGGGAGGGAGGAAACAAAGAAGGAAGAAAGGAAGGAAGGAACTTGTCCAGAGTGGATGAAGCATGAGAAAGCTTAGGATAAGAACGCACACCATGACCACAGGACCAATTCTAGAATGGTCTGGAGGACATGCACCCTGGGGCCTCAGACAGGACAGTCCATCTTCACTTCATCACAGCTTACTATTTATTTTCAATCTGTTAAACACAGCACCTCGTGTACTCTAGGCTGACCTCACAGTTGCACTGCAGGAGGGTGGTACTGACTGAATGATCTTCTTCATCTCCACTCCCCAAGTGCTATAATCACAGCAGAGCATGGCCAGAGCAGGTCTGGAGATTCTGGAGGGGAACCCTGATTTGTGCGTGCTGGACGAGCCCTCTACCAGCTGAGCCCCAGCACAGGCTCTGCAGAACCCAGTCCCTACACACACTCAGGAAAGACACATCCTAGAAGCCAGACTCTGACGTTCCCAACATTTCTGCTTTGTGAGTGAGCAATGGATTTTAGCTGGTCGCTTCCCTAAAATATCCAAAAATAAAAAGGAAGGTTCGCAGAAGAATGTCTGGTTTTAATCAAAAGGAAAAGCTATCATAATCAAAAAGCTTTCTTTTCTGTATTTTTTTAAAAAGCACCATGAAATTTTATAGCCTTGAGAAAACCTTGTCCTCTGAATCTAGCCAACTAATACCCCTGTCTTTTGTAGGATGAAAGTGTTTCTTGCCACATAAATGTTTTATTTCCCTTCCTCAAAACTTCCATAGAACTTTCATCCTGAGACCAAACTCAGGACAGAAAGTGGGTGTCCGAACTGCTAGAGTGTGAACTGGGTCAGAAAGTGCAGGAGGAAGACAGAGTCTCATACCATTCAGCTAATCGTGTTGGCCATTGTCCAACAGAAATTTTTTTCTGGGATGGCTCCAGTCTAGTCCCTAAAAGGGAGTACATTTTTAAAGATATCAAATTCAGCTTATTCTCTTCTAGATTTGAACATTGTTATAAAGAATAAAAACTCTTCCTCTTTTCCATAGACACTTATCTACGAATCTCAATCTTAAGTATTTAGGCCCAGGAAACAGAGTCCATGAAGATAGAAGCAAGATTCTATTTAATAAGCCTATTAGATATTGGTGTGTTTCTTCACAAAGTGATATGAAAACTATCAGTCCCATTCTTTTCTTGTAGAGCTAAGAAAATAACTGAGTATAGTTGTTAAACATTAGTTCCATGCCTGGCTATATTTTGTCACAATTCATGTGTGAAGAGGGATCTTCAGATAGGAACTGTCTCTATCAGATTGGCCAGTGACATTTTGATTGCTATTTGGTGTGGGAATGCCCAACCCACTGTGTATAGTGTCACCCATGGTCTGGGGGTTCTGGGTTGTATAAGAAAATTTAGTTAGCATGCGCCAGAAAACACACCAGTAAGCTTTGTTCCCCTGTGGCTTCTGTCTCTGTTTCCACCTGAACTCCTACCCTAATTTCCCTCAATGGATTGTGACCTGGTAAATGCAAGCTAAACCTTCCTTTTCTTTAGTTTCTTCTGTTCATGATGTTTGTTACAACAACAGACAGGAAACTAGAATAATTTATGTTTCTGTGGACACAAGATGAGGGGTATAGGTAACATAAGTTGTCCACACTCAACAGAGATGAACAAATAAAGTGTGGCTAAGGATATACACATAGCTGAGCCTTTAAGACTCATAAAAACATCCTTTTCTTTATTGAGGAAGCACCATAGAACAAGTGTGGTCTCATTCTGCAGCACTCTAAGTAGTGGTGAGTGTAGAGTCCCTAACTTGGCCAGTGAGTGATCGCTGGCTCTGTATTAGAATGAGCCAAGTCTCGTGACTAAGTTGAAGAAATGGAGTGATCTCTAGACAGCAGAAATTTAACCTGTTGTGTTATTCATTCGGATTCACTTCAATTCTCTAAGACCATTTAAAAGGGCAGTGGGGGATACTCAAGCAAAAGCCACTGGTTGTATGAGAAGATCTATGACTCTATTGTTGTGAATGTGTTGTTTCATTTGTTTTGATTTCTAGTATTATCGAATAACCAAATATAGACCAGAACATTAACTACCCAGTGACAAAAAGAAAATCTGGGGTACAGAGAAAGTTTGAGTCGTAGTTAATCATCTTAAAATGCAATGAATGACCACTGAAAACATTCTACTTGTGAAGCAGTTCCTGACACTTTTTTTGTACTGGTGGACACAGTTTGTTTATTAAGGAGAAATGAATTATTTCCTTTAATTTTTAAACTATATTTTACTTATTTATCGTGGGTGTGGTTGCATGCATGTCTGGCACACATTTGAAGGTCAAAGATCATCTTCCAAGAGTCAGTTCTCTCCTTCCATCATGTGGACCCCAGGGACCAAAGTCGGATGGTCAAGAATTGGCAGGAAGCGTTTTACCCACTGAACCATCGTGCAGCCCCTAAAATGTTACTAAAGATACATCGGATGTGCTTCTTTTCATGTCCAGAGTGTCAGATCAAGCTCAGAATCCAAACTACACTCCATTCACACAATCTGGAAAAACACATCCACATGAAGTACACATTGGAAAAATACGAGTGTTTCTCTAAATACAAAAGGGAAAACGTCTGCCTTTGAATTTTTTTTTATAAAACACTGACTAAATTGGCATATGCTTTACATTATTCCTGTAGCATTCTAGCTTGCATACACATGTGAGCGTTATGTGGGTTCACACAGAGCTTAGCGGTGGCCTGGGTGTATGTCTACCTGTTGGACCCAAGCTACTTCCTTTTCAAATTTGCATGACCTGCTGAAAGCAAACCTCCATTTATTTGGCTATTTGAAATATTTTAATTGAGTCACAGAATGGGATTTAGAATCACAGTCTATATAAAGAAAACATTTAAATATGATCTTTATAGACTTACATTCTTGAAGAGGGAGTCTAATTAAAATAATGATATAGTAGAAATCATGTCCCATTTTTCTTTTTGCAACCATGATTTAAATTCAGAGGGCAGTAGGGAAATATCGGCAGCCATTCTGCGACTGTCATAAAGATCTCTTGGGTACCTGCTCCGGCAATTGCCTTATCAGCCGGCACAGCAACACAAACAATAGTGATCCTTATCTGCAAACGCCAGGTTCAGGCTTATTAGTGGAGGGATTTGGCAGCCACCTCTGTCCGCATAGCAACTGGGCAAATATTGTTCCAGTGCCCCGAGTGACCAATGAGAGTCAAGACAATGCTTTCGAATCTTCTCAATACAAGTAGTGTTAGTGTGAACAGCCTCTCTGTCACTCTCGTTCCTTTCTCATTTAATCTTTCCGCCGCGGTCAAGAATGTGAGCTCATCTACAGACTGTAAATACTTGGGGACTTTTATGAAGGGAAAATATTACAAAGTTTGCTTTGAGAACAACTTAGGTAGGCATTTCTATTTAATTACTAGCTACTTGATCATGTTGTGGGCCTTGAAGAGTGCTGTTGTGCTCATATTATGTCCGTCATGGATATCTCTGAATACCAGTGTGTCAATCATCCATCATGATGTTTTCATTATTCTATAGAGACCTAGAATGACTGAAATTAAGCAAGAAGTAGGTTCCTAATAACTTAATGAATGAGGCCAGGATCCTTGTTCCAAATGCTGGCAGAAAATGTTCTGGAATGGGTTACCGTGATGTATAGTAAATCAGAATCAGACTTGCCCCCACTCGTTTGTTACTGAAACTTGGTTGTGTCGACCTCAGCCTCTGTTAACTCCTCAACTGCTGTAATGCTCAAATGTGGAAGGGACAGTGCTGAGAACTGAGTCATAAGGGCAGTGGCAGAGAGGACGCTAGAAAGGACTCTGAGATCAATAGCAAGGACCATGTTCTCTTGCAGCTGCAAAGGAAGGGACGTTGATTTAAATCCACAAACTGTGGCATTCACTGTATTTCCTGGATTTCCTTCTACTTGAGCTTTCCCCCCTTGTTTATGACAGTGGCTAGTGTGTAAGCCATGATGTTCTGTAGGGCCGGATATTGTTATTATTCAACAGGAACTTAGGTTTCAAATTACCTCTGGCAGATGCAATAACCTTGGTTATTAACTAATTGCAAAACAACTCGCTTTAGACTAACAAGTGTCGTGCACTGCAGGCTTACTAATGAGAGAGAGAGACAGAGACAGAGAGAAACAGAGAGAGAGGCAGAGACAGAGAGAGACAGAGAGACAGAAACAAAGAGAAAGACACACAGACACAGAGAGAGAGAGAGAGAGAGAGAGAGAGAGAGAGAGACAGAGACAGAGACAGAGACAGAGACAGAGACAGAGAAATGTTAGAAACTGTCAGTGGGTATGTTTCCTTTTAAACCAAATGGATACTGTTTTTGTAGATGCCTAATTGTGTTTTTAGCTCAAATGAAAACTCCCATAATGCAGACTCACTCTGGCCACCTAAGAATTCTGTCATAGAAGGAGCATGCTTTCCCTCCCTTGTGGGTTTTTAAACTTGGCCACATGGTATTTTCAAATTGGCAGAATAATACCTTCTAGACAGGGCTTTAAGGCTCTCATTAATTGAGTACAGCAGGTTAATAAAAGTGCCAGCGGTCCTTAAAAATAAAAACCCAAGTGCTCCGTGGACCTCAAGCAAATGCTAAATATCAGATTAAGCTGCCAGTTGCCGTTTTTCATGTTTATCTTCTGAGATAGGAATAAAATTAAAGCGTGTTACCATAGCAGCATCTGTAACATTTTATGAGACAAAGAATCCTTTTTCCACATGAAGATCCAAGCCAGAAGCATTATCCATTAAAGAAAGCAAATAAGGCTAGAGGGACATAATTTTTTTACAGTTGTATTATGGAATCCCAAAGTTCCAGCATCCTGAGGTCAGATTGCGAAACGCAGATGTTCACATTCGCTTTTGGCCTGGATTGACACCGTGGGTCGTTCCTGAATATTGATCAGCCCTCAGTCTCCAACACCCTAAAAGTGGGAACACTGCCTTCCCCTCCCCGCTGTTTTCCTCAAAGCACATTTCAGGAATAGGAAGTCGTGGCTATAACCCTATGCTTTGTGATGCTTTCGTTTGAGCTGCCTGCCCAGCTCCATTTTGTAATCTTGATTTCATTCTCTGGAGCTTATTTCTCTGGCTTCCCTACTTTGAAACTAATGGCAGGGTTTTGCCATCTGAAGAAAGAGGCGCTGGGATGCTTTGAGACCTGGAGTATCTCCCACCATGCTCCTTTAAATCTCTCCTCCCTCATCTCTCCTCCCTGCTCTGGGTAGTTGCTACCCCTTTCTTCTCGTCACCTCTTGCTCAGAGCATGCGCCAGTCTCTTTGTGCCATTAATCTACAGGGAACTGAACACTTGGTAAAATCTCTTACATGGATTTACTTATCATTAAAAAAAAACCTTTCTCCCTAAATTTAATAGCACTCGCATGCTGTCAATCAAATCTACTCATCTCAGTTGCTGTCTGGCTACCATTAACCTTGGACTTTCCTTGTCATAACTTATCAATCTATTAGCAGCTGATCAAAGAATATTTTGGTGTCAGTCCTTGAACTTATTTAAACATCAGTCAAGTTCCAAAGTGTAAATTATTTTACTAAGGTTTGACTTTTGAAAACTGCACAGATCATGTCATTGAGTTCTCTTTAAGTTTTTTAAGTATCAAATGAAAGATTTTAGTATTCCTTCACAAATTATTATTTTATTGGGTTTTATTATTATTTTTATCAGTGGGGGGAGAGTGTGGTGTATGGGTATGCAAACACAGTGCATGTCATCATTCTCTGTGAAGCTGCTATCTCCTTCCACCTCTGTGGAGCTCAGGTATATCATCATGCTGCGGTGGTAACCGTCTCTACCCAACGGGCCATCTTGCTGACACAAGGTTTTCCTATGTTTTATATCACGATTTTCCTGAGTGGAACAACATAGTAGAGCACAGATTTCATGCTGTGTGAACAGCAGTCTTCCTGAATTGCTTTGCTGACTGGATCACTAAACTGTAAGGTACAAAAATTTCCCTTCAGATTCCTACCTGTCAGTAAATTAATGTTCTGGATAATTTAACTGCCTGTCAGCTGCTGAGTTCCAGTTTTTCCTTAGTCCTTAGCTATATGCACGTCAGTGCGAGCCTAAGTAAGTGTTTGGGACATATGCCAAGGAGAAAATGAGTAGCCGAGAGTAACGAGTCACCAAATAGTTACACTCATACAGAAAACCTCCATATAATGCACCCAGTGCAGGAGCTCCATTATCAATAATCAAAATGTGGATTAAACCCTGGCATATATTGGGGGTTAATGGGTAAACAAAACAAAATATGGTGTGTATTTATCATGAAATAGCATTCAGTCTTACACAGGAAGGATTATTCTGGCATGACTCTGGCTGCAATCAATGATAAGCAAAATAAGCAGGCTACCGAAAGTAGAACTCAGGTAAAAGCTTCCTCTATGAAGGACTGGAGTGCCAGTTCTGAGAGATAACAATGATTGTGGGGTCAAGTTTGGGAATTAGAGGTGGTAACAGCAGTGCCATGGTATAAACATGGAGAGTACCATTGTACATCTAAACATGGATAAAGTGGAAGCTGTGTATTATACACATTTCCACCATGAACCAAACTGTATCAAAAGAGATTATTCATTTTTTAATGGGTCTATAAAGTCAATTTGGGAATTTGGGCCTTTGTACTACATGTAAATAAGCTGAAAGCATGAGAAGAAAGGGTATGCTCACTCCTCTGTGTGTGTGTGTGTGTGTGTGTGTGTGTGTGTGTGTGTGCTCACATGTAAACACTGTGTGAGAGAGAGCATTTTCTACCTGTATAGACCAGAGGAGGTGTTGGCTAACCTGCTTGACCATTTATTACCTGGATATAGAGTCTGTTGTCTATTTTTTTCTGAACCCAGAGCTCAACCATTTCTGCTCAGCTGTCTAGCCAGGCAGTTCGTCTCAGCCACAAGTACTAGGACCACAAAGCCATGCCTGACTTTTACATAGGTGCTGAAGACAGAATTTCAAATCTTTGTTCTCATACAAAAACATTGTTCCTATCCAACTGAGCCAACTGCCCAGTCCCTCTATGTCTTCTTGATAGGGTCCCCAACACAGAGGACACCCTGGCTTTGCTTGCCAATGAAGTCTCCGATACTCCTTGACCCAGTTTGTCAGTGTCACCATAGTAAGTATTAACTTAGGCTGTCATTGTTCACACGAGGCCCAACCCAGGCATTAGTTGTCATGGCAATCACATGTGGCATTTAGGTTAGGAAATAGGGGGACTAAGGCTTAGAGAGATAGAACTCATGGCATGCTGCTCTAGGTCAGAAAATGAGAGTATAAGCTGGACGGTGGTGGCACACGAATTTATCCCAGCACTCTGGAGGCAGAAGCAGGTGGATCTCTGTGAGTTCGAGGCCAGCGTGGTTACAAGTTCCAGGACAGGCTCCAAAGCTACAAAGAAACCTTGTCTCAAAAAACTTAATAAATTAATAAAAGAAAATGAGGGTATAGACACAATTTTTCTCCATCCGAAAACTGGGAACTCACCTTCTTTCTGCAGTAGCAAAAAGAAAAAAAAACTACAAAGGAGCCCCTCCATCACTTGATTTACTAAAGCTAATAAACCTGTTAGCAGGAGTGATTTTTCCCAGGCCTCTCACAGTTAGTATATTCAAAATCGAACACTGACTATGTCATCCACTGCCCAGCATGTTCCTTATATGCTCTCTCTCTCTGTTTATG